>NW_027171968.1:42500-77500 GCF_036898095.1 Palaemon carinicauda
TCTTGGAAAATGCCTGAAGTTTCTCAAAAGATTATTAAAAATATGCAAAAAAAAAAAAAATGTAAATAGCTGTTTTTTGCAAGGACGTACCGGTACGTCCGGGGGTAAAGGGATGAGTTTCGTGAAACGTACCAGTACGTCCTTTGGGGTAAAAGGGTTAAGGCCTGCAGATATACAAAATATATGAGAGCAGCAATAGCATAAATAAATTATTTCCTGACATAGAGTTACATTAAGAGATACAGCAATGATACACTATAGCACAGTGGTTCCCAAACTGGGGGGCACGCCCCACTAGGGGGGCGTGAGGACGATACAAGGGGGGCGTGAAGTCATCTGCTCGAAATTACTTGTTTAATAGAATAATAAAATCATTCAAAGAACAAATATCTGTCAATACATACATGCATCCATCTCACTAAATTTGACCAGAAATTGTGCCTTAGTCTCATAAGTATTTCCAAATATTATATGCCGTGTTTTCAAATGATCTATTCTTAAAATTGCAACTCAATTTGGCCAATTTGCTAATGTTCAAACTTTTTTTCGGTCACTTTGAACCAAATGTTTCGCTTTTAGTTACTGGAATGAACTATTATTTGTTTGAGTGGCTTTCATTATTAAAATGTAATACAAACAGAAATCTGTTTTCCTGTACAATGCTAAGATATAACTGTAAGAATCATTCCATATAAAAAAAGAAAAGCGAGGAGTGGGGGCGTACGGGTCTGCTGGAAGCAAAAAGGGGGCGTCAGGTAAGATAGTTTGGGAACCACTGCTATAGCAGATGCTGTAATCGGTCGTCTATGATTGATAAAATCAAAATAACAGTAAACTCATTGTTTACAAGCCTTCTTGGGTAGTGCCATAGCCTCTGTACCATGGTCTTCTACTGCCTTGGGTTAGAGTACTTTTGTGAAGGTACAATCGGGCACACTATTCTATCGTATTTCTCTTCCTCTTTTTTTTTATTTTTTTTTTTTATTTTTATTTTTTTTTTTTTTTAAGTTTTGTATGTGAAAGATTTGTTTTAATGTTGTTGCTGTTCTTAAAATATTTCATTCTAATTGTTAATTGCTTGTAATTTCCTTATTTCCTTTCCTCACTGGGCTATTTTCTCTGTTGGAGCCCTTGGGCTTATAGCGTTCTGCTTTTCCAACTAGGCTTGTAGCTTAGTAAGTAATAACAATAATAATAATAATAATGATAATAATAATACAGTCCTGTTTTATGTTACTTGCTGAATATCTCATTTAGCCCCCTTTAGCCCCTCTTAAAGGTTTTAAAGGTCGCTCATGAATGGCAGAGGCAAAGGACAGTGACATTACCCTAGCAAGCAGGACAATGCCCTAGAGACTGTCCATTTACCATATGATCAGCGCCCAAATCCCATCTCTACCCAAGCTAGGACCAAGGAGGGCTAGGTAATGCCTGCTGATAACTCAAGAGGTAGACTTAATAGGCTCCCCCAAACCTCCCATCCTTAGCTCACAAGGACGGTGATGTTGCTGGGACCAAAGGAACTAACAAGTTCGAGCGGGACTCGAACCCCCGTTTGGCGATCTCCAGGTAGAGACGTTACCAGTAAGGCCACAACAAGCCTTGGGTATTTCTTATACAGTACTAGGTAAGACTACAAAAAAGTGCTCCAAATTCCTTGTCACTTTTTACTGTTTATAAGTGGCATTGCCTTTGGTTTCAGAATAAGGATGTACAGTATACAGGGGACTATGTACTTTACAGTTGTTTGTATCAAATTAACAGGGTAAATGTTGTAGTGATATGTTTAATAGGTCTATTATTGCCATTCCTTATCTTACCTGCTTATGACCTTATTCAGTTCCTCTTACTGAGGCAAGACTGTACAAAGCAGTGCTCTGGATTCATTGTCACTTTTTAGTGGTTATAAATGATATTACCCTCTTCTGTGAAAGTGCTTTCTTCCCATTTGTATGGGATAAGCACGGTTGCCTTCTTTTTGAAGGAATTTGCTTTGGCTTGGGGGTAGAACGTAATCCCGATCGGCTGCCCTGCCTGACATCTCTTAGGCCTCCGTGAGCGTATGTTCATGTGTTGTACCAATCACCAGCGTTCTTCCTCCCATCAGCTAGGAGTCCTGGCGTGGTTAGGTCGACAGTTCGAGAGGTGTGAGGTGTCTGTAATGTTTTTAGAAAGAGTTGGAGTGGCTTTGTTTGTTTGTTGCATTAGTGTGTAACACCAATTTGCTTTAAGCAAACATATCCATCAATCACATTACCATTGGTGTCAAAATTTGGAAGTACAATACACCGGTCGTCCAAAATATCTAAGAGAATTACTACATATTGCGCAGCCAACAAATCGTCCTGACACGAGAATAGTTACAGATGGTTTCAAACTATTAGAACCTTTATACATGTCTACTGTAGGCTCCAGAGCCTTTGAATATGCGGACCCAAGACTATACAATAAGCTCCCAAGAGACATCCGAAGGATAGAAGACATTAAGGCTTTCAAGAGGTAACTGAAGACTTTCTTATTCAGCGAGTGTTTGGACAGTGATGATCTAACATTAAGCGAGGAATTCGCATTGTGAAATGTTAAATGCTCCCAGATGAACATCATAAAACGACAGTGGAGGTCCTGTAGAGAGTAGGATTCTCCTGCTATACAGGACCAGGTAAGCAGCCCTTAAAGGAAAGTATTCTCATTACAGTTATTTGTTCTCCCCAGATACAAAATGAAGTTACTACTGGTCTTTACAGAGGATCTGTATCAGATTAGCAGGATACGTATTGCATCCTGATTGGATTCCTTCAAAGTGGAGACTTGATTGATTTGTAGATCTGGCGTTGCTATCTCGTTTATAGGGAGTGTTTATAGGGAGCCGAAGTCTGACGTCATATTACCATGTACTGGATCACAACTGCTTCAGACGCTCACAGATCTAGGAACTTGCCAGTGTTCCAACACAGCTAAACTTCAACTTGATTTTTTCCAGTTATCCCATTTGAATAGGAAAAGGATAGTATGTGATCTGCATTGTAATGGTTTTTTAACATGCTTTATTTATTGTCATAGGAAAAGTAATAAATCAGAATGATCTTCCTAATCGGGTAGTTGAATCGGTAGAACTTCAAAAGTTCAAACTCGCAGCAAATGTTTTTACGTTGAACAGACTTACATAAGTCCTTTTATAGTTTATATATGAAATATCTGTTTTAATGTTGTTAATGTTTTTAAAATATTTTATTTTAATCTTTCATTACTTCTTATATCGTTTATTTATTTCCTTATTTCCTTTCCTCGCTAGGCTGTTTTTTCCCTGTTGGAGACCTTGGGCTTATAGCATCCTGCTTTTCCAACTAGGGTAGTAGCTTAGCTAATAATAATAATAATAATAATAATAATAATAATACCTTTTAAAAATGTTATTCCGAACTTTACCCTTTGGGGCCCTTTGAGAAAGAAGGAGAATATATAGTATCGACATTACACCTCTTGCAGTGAACTGTAGGCATTTTTAAAAGCCTTTGCAGTAAACCTTCATATCCTAGTTGCACCCACTTATTATCTTTCTAATTCAACTCCGTTTTTTATTAATTTTATTTCTTTATTCAACCTTTTCTTTATTTTATTTCTTAGTAGAAGAATTGATAAAATTTGTCCTTTTTAATAAATCCAGAGGTGATTATTATTTTAAATCGAGAGGTGATTATTTTTGTGATATTTCTGCAACTTTTTTTTATTTATTTTTATTTTTATTTTAAGTTTGCTCTAATCTTTTGGAGAACTTTTTATTAATGATCAGTTGAAATACATCAACAACAACAATAATAATAATAATAATAATGATAATAATAATAATAATAATAAATCATGTTATGTTATTTTGTTCATAAAATCTGGGTTCAAATACCATCGTTTTATTTATTTATCCTGTCTCCATTTATTATTATTATTATTATTATTATTATTATTATTATTATTATTATTATTATTATTATTATTGTTATTATTTATTATCATTATTGTTATTATTTTTATTATTATTATTATTATAGTAATAATAATAATAATAATAATAATACTTATTATTATTATTATTATTATTATTATTATTATTATTTTTATTATTATTATTATTATTATCATTATTATAGTGATAATAATAATAATAATAATACTTATTATTATTATTATTATTATTATTATTATTATTATTATTACCACCGATATTTAATAGGTAATTATCATTATAATTTGCTTGGTACATAATACTATTATATCATTGTTATTTGTTATTATCATCATCATCATTACCTACATTTTCTTTGTAATTATTTATGTTTAATATTTATTGACATCCTTTGTTCCTTCAAACGTTGTCATTGAAGAGAATGGGATAATTTAACTATATATTGTAGGCTTAAGCCTCCTTTAATTCAAAAGTTTATTTTTAAACGAGTAGAACGCACTGGCACGCTCACTAAATGGCTGATGAAAGTGGTCGCGGTGGCCGATGTGGTAACGTCCCTGACTGGGGTTCGAGTCCCGCTAAGACGCGTTAAGTTTCTTTGGTCACTGCAACCTCACCATCCTTGTGTGCTAAGGATGGGGTAATCGATAGACTGGAGTTCGAGTCTCGCTCGTTAGTTTCTTTGGTAGCTGAAACCTCACCATTCTTGTGTACTAAGGATGTGGGGTTTTGGGGGAGCCTATAGATATATCTGCTGAGTCAACAGCAGCTATTGCCTGGCCCTCCTTGGTCCTAACTTGGGTGGAGAGGGGGCTTGGGTGCTGATCATATGTATATATGGTCAGTCTCTAGGGCATTGTCTTACTTGATAGGGTAATGTTACTGTCCCTTGCCTCTGCCATTCATGAGTGGCCTTTAAACCTTTAAACCTCAAATCGGCTATTCGGAAAATTACTCATGCACTTCCATAGAATGGTCAACCTCCATCTCATTTCCATCATCTGGGCATACCTTACTCATCCTAGTCAGCCACTCAGTCACATTTTCCCCCACAACTAATAATGTCTTTCAAATTTACAAATATTATAATGTACTTTTTTGATCATCAACACTTTCGCATTTTCAAGGTAATAGGTTGGCCAGGGCACCAGCCACCCATTAAGATACTAATGCTAGAGAGTTATGGGGTCTTTTGACTGGCTAGACAGTATTTCATTGGAGCCTTCTTTCTGGTTACGGTTCACTTTCCCTTTGCCTACACATACACCGAATAGTCTGGCCTATTCCTTACAGATTCTCCTCTGTCCTCATACACCTGACAACTCCAAAATTAAGCCATTGTTCTCTAGACTTGGGTAGTGATATAGCCTCTGTACCATGATCTTCCGCAGTCTTGGTTAGAGTTCTCTTGCTTGAGGGTACACTCGGGCACACTATTCTATGTTATTTCTCTTTTTCGTGTTTTGTTATAGTTTTTTATAGTTTTTATAGGAAATATTTATTTTAATGTTACTGTTCTCAAAATATTTTATTTTTCCTTGTCTCCTTTCCTCATTGGGCTATTTTCCCAGTTGGGGCCCTTGGGCTTATAGCATCCTCCTTTTCCAACTAAGGTTGTAGTTTAGAAAACAACAACATCAATAATAATAATAATAATAATAATAATTGACATGTCTGAAGCCTTTGTCCTGCAATAGACTAGACAGGGCCTCATTTGTTGTTGTTGTGGTGCTATCATATGTATATATATACATATTGCACAAAATATATATACATTATATATTATATATGTGATTGTGTATGTATATGTATACACGCACCCACACACACACACACACACACACACATATATATATATATATATATATATATACAGTATATATATATATATATATATATATATATATATATATATATATATATATATATATATCATAATAGACCATATGTACATATGATCAGCGCCCAAGAACCCTATCCACCCAAGCTAGGACCAAGGAAGGCCAGGCAATGGCTGCTGATGACTCGGCAGAGAGACCCATAGGCTCCCCCAAACACCCAATCCCTGGCTCACAAGGATGGTAAGGTTGCAGCAACCAAAGGAACCAGCGAGTTTGAGTGTGAATCAAACTCCAGTCTGGCAATCACCAGGCAAGGATGCTACCACAAGGCCATCACAACTACAGCAACTACAGATGTTTGTACAAACAACTTGAACCTTCCTTCAATCCTCAATCTTTAATCCTCAATCCTCAACCCTTAGCCCTCAACCCTCAATCTTCAATCTTCAACCTCAACCTCATTCTTCAATCCTTAATCTCCAATCCTCAACCCTTAACTCTCAATCTTCAATCTTCAACCTCAATCTTCAATCCTCAATTTTCAATCTTCAACCTCAACCTCAATCTCCAATCCTCAACCCTTAACTCTCAATCTTCAATCCTCAACCTCAATCTTCAATCCTCAACCCTTAACTCTCAATCTTCAATCCTCAACCCTTAACTCTCAGTCTTCAATCCTCAACCCTCAATCATCAATCCTCAATTTTCAATCTTCAATCCTCAAACCTCAATCCTCAATCTTCAATCCTCAATCTTCAGTTTCAACCTCAATTCTCAAACCTCAATCTTCAATCCTCAACCTTCAACCTCAACCTCAACCTCAACCCTCAACCCTCAATCCTTAATCGTCAACCCTCAATCCTCAGCCCTCAGTCCTTAATCCTCAATCCTTAATCCTCAACCCTCAATCCTTAATCCTCAACCCTCAATCTTCAATTCTCAATCCTCAACCCTCAATCCTCAATATTCAACCCTCAAACTTCAATCTTCAATCCTCAATTCTCAACCCTTAATCCTCAGTCTTCAGTCTTCAACCTCAATCTTCAATCCTTAATCCTCAATCCTCAATCTTCAATCTTCAATCCTCAGTCTTCAATCTTCAATCCTCAATCTTCAACTCTTAACTCTCAATCTTCAATCCTCAACTCTTAACTATCAATCTTCAATCATCAACCCTTAACTAAATCTTCAATACTCAATCTTCAATCCTCAACCCTTAACTCTCAATCTTTCATCTTCAACCCTAAACCTTCAATCCTCACTCCTCATTCATCAATCTTCAATATTCAATTTTCAGTCCTCAACCCTTAACTCTCAATCTTCAATCCTTAAACTTCAATCTTCAATCCTCAACCCTTAATCTTCACACCTCAATCCTGAATCCCCAATCTTCAATCCTCAAACCTTAACTCTCAATCTTCAATCCTTAATCTTCAACTTTTAACTCTCAATCTTCAATCCTTAACCCTCAACCTGAATCCTCAACCCTCTAACTTCAATCCTCAATCTTCAACTCATAACTCTCAATCTTCAACGCATAACTCTCAATCTTCAATCCTCAAACCTCAATCTTCAACCTTCAATCTTCAATCCTAAATCTCAAAACCTCAATCATTAGTCTTCAATCCTAAATCTTCAAACCTCAATCTTCAATCCTAAATCTTCAACTCTTAACTCTCAATCCTCAATCTTCAAACCTCAATCTTCAATCTTCAATCCTAAATCTTCAAACCTCAATCATCAGTCTTCAATCCTAAATCTTCAAACCTCAATCATCAGTCTTCAATCCTTAATCTTCAAACCTCAATCTTCAATCCTAAATCTTCAAACCTCAATCTTCAATCTTCAATCCTAAATCTTCAAACCTCAATCATCAGTCTTCAAACCTCAATCTTCAAACCTCAATCTTCAATCTTCAAACCTCAATCTTCAATCTTCAATCCTAAATCTTCAAACCTCAGTCTTCAATCCTAAATCTTCAAACCTCAATCTTCAATCTTCAATCCTAAATCTTCAAACCTCAATCTTCAATCTTCAATCCTAAATCTTCAAACCTCAATCTTCAATCCTAAATCTTCAATCCTCAATCTTCAATCTCAAAACCTCAATCATCAGTCTTCAATCCTTAATCTTCAAACCTCAATCATCAGTCTTCAATCCTTAATCTTCAAACCTCAATCTTCAATCCTAAATCTTCAATCTTCAATCCAAATCTTCAAACCTCAATCATCAGTCTTCAATCCTAAATCTTCAAACCTCAATCATCAGTCTTCAATCCTTAATCTTCAAACCTCAATCTTCAATCCTCAATCTTCAATCCTTAACCCTCAACCTTCAATCTTCAACCTCAACCTTAATCTTCAACCTCAACCTCAATCCTCAACCCCCAATCTTCAATCCTAAATCTTCAAACCTCAATCTTCAATCTTCAATCCTAAATCTTCAAACCTCAATCTTCAATCTTCAATCCTAAATCTCAATACCTCAATCATCAGTCTTAAATCCTTAATCTTCAAACCTCAATCATCAGTCTTCAATCCTTAATCTTCAAACCTCAATCTTCAATCCTAAATCTTCAAACCTCAATCTTCAATCTTCAATCCTAAATCTTCAAACCTCAATCTTCAATCTCCAATCTTCAATCTTCAAACCTCAATCTTCAATCTTCAATCCTAAATCTTCAAACCTCAATCATCAGTCTTCAATCCTAAATCTCAAAATCTCAATCATCAGTCTTCAATCCTTAATCTTCAAACCTCAATCTTCAATCCTAAATCTTCAAACCTCAATCTTCAATCTTCAATCCTAAATCTCAAAACCTCAATCATCAGTCTTCAATCCTTAATCTTCAAACCTCAATCTTCAATCCTAAATCTTCAAACCTCAATCTTCAATCTTCAACCTCAACCTCAATCCTCAAACCTCAATCTTCAATCCTCAATCTTCAACCTCAACCTTAATCTTCAACCTCAATCTTCAATCTTCAATCCTAAATCTTAAAACCTCAATCTTCAATCTTCAATCCTAAATCTTCAAACCTCAATCATCAGTCTTCAATCCTTAATCTTCAAACCTCAATCATCAGTCTTCAATCCTAAATCTTCAAACCTCAATCTTCAAACATCAATCTTCAATCTTCAATCCTAAATCTTCAATCCTCAATCTTCAATCTCCAATCTTCAATCTTCAAACCTCAATCCTCAATCTTCAATCCTCAATCCTGATTCCCCAATCTACTCCAATTATACCGACGAAAGGAAAGATTCAACTCCTCCAAAATGACTTGTGGCCCAGATGTTATCTCTTTCATTCCAAACAAATCGTTCCTTTCATTAAGATAGAATCATTTTTATTGAGATCTTCCGAATGATTCATTGTTCGTATGACGTCACTCATTCTCTGATATATCATTTTATGAGAGGTTTTTTATTCATTTTTTTATTTTGGGTAATTTTGTGTTTTTGATTAATTTAGGAAGAAGAAAATGTATTTAATTAATGGCATGATTATTGGATACATACGTAAATACATACATAAATTAAAATCAAGTTTGGCTAAGTTAGGTTTATGAATGATTTCAAGTTAGCCTAACATAACTTGGTGTAATTCTTAAACCTAACCTAACTTGGTGTAATACTTATACCTAACCGAACTTGGTGTAATACTTAAACCAGATTTAACTTCTTAAACCTAACCTAACATGTCTTGAAATAATTACCAATTCTAACTTAGCCTAACTTGAAATAATTTTAAAACCTAACCTAACTTCAAATCATTCTAAAATTTAATTCAACTTAAAAAAAAAATAAAAAAAAAAAAAAAAAACATGTAAAGTTTGTGTTACTTTTCTATTTCCTTTCCGCACTGGGCTACTTTTCCTTAGGAAGCCCTTAGGCTTGTAGAATTTTTCTTTTCCATTTAGGGTTGTAGATTGGCTAGTAATAATAAATATAATGATGATAAAATTTACTTAAATTCCGGCAGGTAAATTAACTAGTATAATTTGTGTAAATTTGTAATAGTTCTGAAGCTCTAAAAACAATTCAGAGCACAATGGTATGAATCCAGAAACATAATATAATATATCTTTTGTTCAAGATTTATACAAACTTGAACAAGAAATATTTAATTTTAATCATTCTAATAACAACAATTGTGCTAATTTTAATAATAATAATGTTAATAATAACCATAATTTTAATTAAGAAAAAAAAAATTGGACACGAGGGTTAAATCCAAGAGATGAAATGGTATCAACAGAACACCCATTGCCTGGCTCTCCTCGGTCCTAGCTTGATGAAGAGGATGCTAGAAGACACTAGAATAGTATCATCTCCCTCGCCTCTGCCACTCACGAGCGACCTTTAAACCTTGCAAAGTCCATTACTCCATTACATCGCCATTAAGAGCTAATAGCAAAATGATTTAGCGGCTCTGTCCTGACAACACACAAGCGCCCCTTTTCCACGTCCGCCCACTCCTGTCAACCCACCCGCCCTCCCACCACCCGCCCGCCCGCCCAGCGCTTGTTGTGTCCTGTTGTGATTAGCCCATATTAATTAATACATCCACTGAATAGAATATAAGAGATTAATCTCGAGAAATGGTTGGTCTTGTCCAAAAAAAAAAAAAAAAATATACAATCGATCTGTCATATGGCTGGCTCTGTGTATGTCCACCCTCGCACTGTATGGGGAGAGGAAAGAGAGAGAGAGAGAGAGTGAGTGAGAGAGATGGAGGGAGAGGGAGGGAGAGGGGGAGAACCTCTTCTATCGATTCGGAGGCAATGCTGCGCATTTACGACTGGAATCTCGCGGATAATTCTGTCAACAAACTCGTCTGTTTTGAGGCCGTTTAAGAACTTTGGGTTTTCCTCGCTGAAGACTCCAAAATGGGGTTTTTGGATTTTGTTGATTTTTCGGTAGATGATGATGTTATATGGGTCCCCTAGGTGTGTTTGGTTAAGAGATGGTGATTGTGTGAGTGTATATATATATATATATATATATATATATATATATATATATATATATATATATATATATATATATATATTATATATATATATATATATATATATATATATATATTATATATATATATATATATATATATAATATATATATATATATGTATATATATATAATATATATATGTATATATGTACAGTATATATATATATATACATACATATATATATATATATATATATATATATATATATATATATATATATATATATATATACTGTACATATATACATATATATATTATATATATATATATATATATATATATATATATATATATATATATATATATATATTAATTTTATAGTTTTATGTCATCTTATTTAATTACATATAGTTTTTTAATGTTATCTTTTTTATTTATCAAACTATATTTCAACTTATAAAGGCGTATTCTATCTATTTTTTTACTCTCATGATGAAAATAGATTTTCCTAAAGCTTAGCAATAAAGATGTATATCATAACTCTGGTAATATTATTCGTGAGTGTGTAAGTATATATATATATATATATATATATATATATATATATATATACATATATATATATATATATATATATATATATACATATATATATATATATATATATATATATATATATATATATATGTATATATATATATATATATATATATATATATATATATATATATATATATATTGTAAATCAAATCAGTAGATTAGCCAGCATATTAACTGCAAATCCTTGACCAGAGCCAAAGACGAAGGGGTCTTAAAAAAGACACAAGAAAATAAAAAAATAAAAAATAAAATTAAACTCTGATCATGGATTCAATTCTACCAATTGTATAAATAACCGATTTTATTCTACTAGAGTGACTTTAATGATTAAATAAGATTATTACGGTTAAAGTTAGGTTAAGTTTAGGGATGATTTTAAATTGAGTTAGGTTGGGGTTAAGAATTATTTCAAGTTAAGTTTTTAGAATTATTTCAAGTTAAGTTAAATTTTTAGAATTATTTCAAGTTAAGTTTATAGAATTATTTCAAGTTAAGTTAAATTTTTAGAATTATTTCAAGTTAAGTTAAGTTTTTAGAATTATTTCAAGTTAAATTTTTAGAATTATTTCAAGTTAAGTTTTTAGAATTATTTCAAGTTAAGTTAAGTTTTTAGTATTATTTCAAGTCAAGTTAAGTTTTTAGAATTATTTCAGGTTAAGTTAAGTTTTTAGAATTATTTCAAGTTAAGTTAAATTTTTAGAATTATTTCAAGTTAAGTTTTTAGAATTATTTCAAGTTAAGTTAAATTTTTAGAATTATTTCAAGTTAAGTTTATAGAATTATTTCAAGTTAAGTTAAATTTTTAGTATTATTTCAAGTCAAGTTAAGTGTTTAGAATTATTTCAAGTTAAGTTAAGTTTTTAGAATTATTTCAAGTTAAGTTTATAGAATTATTTCAAGTTAAGTTAAATTTATAGAATTATTTCAAGTTAAGTTTATAGAATTATTTCAAGTTAAGTTAAATTTTTAGAATTATTTCAAGTTAAGTTAAATTTTTAGAATTATTTCAAGTTAAGTTTTTAGAATTATTTCATGTTAAGTTAAATTTTTAGAATTATTTCAAGTTAAGTTTATAGAATTATTTCAAGTTAAGTTAAATTTTTAGAATTATTTCAAGTTAAGTTTAATTTTTAGAATTATTTCAAGTTAAGTTAAATTTATAGAATTATTTCAAGTTAAGTTTATAGAATTATTTCAAGTTAAGTTAAATTTTTAGAATTATTTCAAGTTAAGTTTATAGAATTATTTCAAGTTAAGTTAAATTTTTAGAATTATTTCAAGTTAAGTTTTTAGAATTATTTCAAGTTAAGTTAAATTTTTAGAATTATTTCAAGTTAAGTTTTTAGAATTATTTCAAGTTAAGTTAAATTTTTAGAATTATTTCAAGTTAAGTTAAATTTTTAGAATTATTTCAAGTTAAGTTTTTAGAATTATTTCATGTTAAGTTAAATTTTTAGAATTATTTCAAGTTAAGTTTATAGAATTATTTCAAGTTAAGTTAAATTTTTAGAATTATTTCAAGTTAAGTTTAATTTTTAGAATTATTTCAAGTTAAGTTAAATTTATAGAATTATTTCAAGTTAAGTTTATAGAATTATTTCAAGTTAAGTTAAATTTTTAGAATTATTTCAAGTTAAGTTTATAGAATTATTTCAAGTTAAGTTAAATTTTTAGAATTATTTCAAGTTAAGTTTTTAGAATTATTTCAAGTTAAGTTAAATTTTTAGAATTATTTCAAGTTAAGTTTTTAGAATTATTTCATGTTAAGTTAAATTTTTAGAATTATTTCAAGTTAAGTTTTTAGAATTATTTCAAGTTAAGTTTATAGAATTATTTCAAGTTAAGTTAAATTTTTAGAATTATTTCAAGTTAAATTTTTAGAATTATTTCAAGTTAAGTTTATAGAATTATTTCAAGTTAAGTTAAATTTTTAGAATTATTTCAAGTTAAGTTTAATTTTTAGAATTATTTCAAGTTAAGTTAAATTTATAGAATTATTTCAAGTTAAGTTTATAGAATTATTTCAAGTTAAGTTAAATTTTTAGAATTATTTCAAGTTAAGTTTATAGAATTATTTCAAGTTAAGTTAAATTTTTAGAATTATTTCAAGTTAAGTTAAATTTTTAGAATTATTTCAAGTTAAGTTTTTAGAATTATTTCAAGTTAAGTTAAGTTTTTAGAATTATTTCAAGTTAAGTTAAGTTTTTAGAATTATTTCAAGTTAAGTAAGTTTTTAGAATTATTTCAAGTTAAGTTTTTAGAATTATTTCAAGTTAAGTTAAATTTATAGAATTATTTCAAGTTAAGTTTTTAGAATTATTTCAAGTTAAGTTAAATTTATAGAATTATTTCAAGTTAAGTTTATAGAATTATTTCAAGTTAAGTTAAATTTTTAGAATTATTTCAAGTTAAGTTTTTAGAATTATTTCAAGTTAAGTTAAATTTTTAGAATTATTTCAAGTTAAGTTTTTAGAATTATTTCATGTTAAGTTAAATTTTTAGAATTATTTCAAGTTAAGTTTTTAGAATTATTTCATGTTAAGTTAAATTTTTAGAATTATTTCAAGTTAAGTTTAATTTTTAGAATTATTTCAAGTTAAGTTTTTAGAATTATTTCAAGTTAAGTTAAGTTTTTAGAATTATTTCAAGTTAAGTTAAGTTTTTAGAATTATTTCAAGTTAAGTTTTTAGAATTATTTCAAGTTAAATTAAATTTTTAGAATTATTTCATGTTAAGTTAAATTTTTAGAATTATTTCAAGTTAAGTTTTTAGAATTATTTCAAGTTAAGTTAAATTTTTAGAATTATTTCAAGTTAAGTTTAATTTTTAGAATTATTTCAAGTTAAGTTTTTAGAATTATTTCAAGTTAAGTTAAGTTTTTAGAATTATTTCAAGTTAAGTTAAGTTTTTAGAATTATTTCAAGTTAAGTTTTTAGAATTATTTCAAGTTAAATTAAATTTTTAGAATTATTTCAAGTTAAGTTTATAGAATTATTTCAAGTTAAGTTAAATTTTTAGTATTATTTCAAGTCAAGTTAAGTTTTTAGAATTATTTCAGGTTAAGTTAAGTTTTTAGAATTATTTCAAGTTAAGTTAAATTTTTAGTATTATTTCAAGTCAAGTTAAGTGTTTAGAATTATTTCAAGTTAAGTTAAGTTTTTAGAATTATTTCAAGTTAAGTTAAATTTTTAGTATTATTTCAAGTCAAGTTAAGTGTTTAGAATTATTTCAAGTTAAGTTAAGTTTTTAGAATTATTTCAAGTTAAATTTTTAGTATTATTTCAAGTCAAGTTAAGTGTTTAGAAAGATTTCAAGTTAAGTTTTTAGAATGATTTCAAGTTAAGTTTTTAGAATTATTTCAAGTTAAGTTTTTAGAATTATTTCAAGTTAGGCTAGAGTAGGATTGGGAATTATTTTAAATTGAGTTATGTTAGCGTTAAAATTATTTCAAGTTACGACAAGTTTTATAATTATTTCAAGTTAGGCGAGGTTAGGATTGGTAATTACTTTAAATTGAGTTATGTAAAAAGCTGGAAATGATTAAAATTTTGGAAGGTCAAGGTCAAAGGTCAAGGTCACGGTCAATCAAAATGTCCAATTCACGTAATCAGCCATAAGTTTGGACATCGTTGTCACAGAGACTTCAAACTTGGTTCATATTTGAATGTATGAAAATCCACGCCAATTAATAGATGTTTAGGTCGAAGGTCAAGGTCAAGGTCGAGCAAAAAGTCGAGAAATAAGCTACCGCGGTGGAGGTCTGCGCTCTACTGAGTACCTCACTAGTTTTGACATCATTGTCACATAGACTTCAAACTTGGTTCATATTTGAGTGTATGAAAAACCACGCCAATCAATACATGTTGAGGTCGAAGGTCAAGGTCAAGCAAAAGGTCGAGAAATAAGCTTGCGGGTCGGAGGTCTGCGCTTTACTGAGTGCCTCACTAGTTTTTTTTCCAAATATTTTGTCGTTTTAAACCCAAATTTTCCCTTATAACTTGAAAATCAGGAAAAGGTCAATTGTTAAACGTATGGATCCTTAAAACATTTTTACTAAAGTTTTTTATAGCTTTTTTCCCTAAATGATAGAAAACTATAGGAAGTTTTTATAACCTTTTTTTTATAAAATGTTCTTAGTAACGTTTCCTAAATAATTTTGTCCTCAAAAAGTGGAAAATTGAAAACGTTTTTACGAAAATTTCTTATATAGCCTTTCCTCCTAAATGGTGGAAAACTAAAGGAAGTTCTTATAAATGGTTCTTAGTAACGTTTCCTAAATAATTTTGTCCTCAAAAAGTGGAAAATTAAAAACGTTTTTACGAAAATTTCTTATATAGCCTTTCCTCCTAAATGGTGGAAAACTAAAGGAAGTTCTTATAAATGGTTCTTAGTAAGGTTTCCTAAATAATTTTTTCCTCAAAAAGTGGAAAATTAAAAACGTTTTTAAAAGTCTCATAGAGATTACTCTCTAAATGGTGGAAAACAATCAACATTTCCCCAATTGGCAGAGTCAGGTCACCAAGGGAAGTGTAATAACCCTGTGTGGTAGCTAGTTGCTGGTTAGAATCATAATATGTAGCTAGTTGATACTTATAACTATGCTGAAGCTAGTTACTGTACCAGCCACTCGTTGAGATACTACCTATAGTTATTGGGTCCTTTGAATGGCCAGACAGTACTACATTGGATCCTTCTCTCTGTAGCTAGTTGCTGGTTAGAATCATAATATGTAGCTAGTTGATACTTATAACTATGCTGAAGCTAGTTACTGTACCAGCCACTCGTTGAGATACTACCTATAGTTATTGGGTCCTTTGAATGGCCAGACAGTACTACATTGGATCCTTCTCTCTGTAGCTAGTTGCTGGTTAGAATCATAATATGTAGCTAGTTGATACTTATAACTATGCTGAAGCTAGTTACTGTACCAGCCACTCGTTGAGATACTACCTATAGAGAGTTATTGGGTCCTTTGAATGGCCAGACAGTACTTCATTGGATCCTTCTCTCTGTAGCTAGTTGCTGGTTAGAATCATAATATGTAGCTAGTTGATACTTATAACTATGCTGAAGCTAGTTACTGTACCAGCCACTCGTTGAGATACTACCTATAGTTATTGGGTCCTTTGAATGGCCAGACAGTACTACATTGGATCCTTCTCTCTGTAGCTAGTTGCTGGTTAGAATCATAATATGTAGCTAGTTGATACTTATAACTATGCTGAAGCTAGTTACTGTACCAGCCACTCGTTGAGATACTACCTATAGGGAGTTATTGGGTCCTTTGAATGGCCAGACAGTACTACATTGGATCCTTCTCTCTGTAGCTAGTTGCTGGTTAGAATCATAATATGTAGCTAGTTGATACTTATAACTATGCTGAAGCTAGTTACTGTACCAGCCACTCGTTGAGATACTACCTATAGAGAGTTATTGGGTCCTTTGAATGGCCAGACAGTACTTCATTGGATCCTTCTCTCTGTAGCTAGTTGCTGGTTAGAATCATAATATGTAGCTAGTTGATACTTATAACTATGCTGAAGCTAGTTACTGTACCAGCCACTCGTTGAGATACTACCTATAGTTATTGGGTCCTTTGAATGGCCAGACAGTACTACATTGGATCCTTCTCTCTGTAGCTAGTTGCTGGTTAGAATCATAATATGTAGCTAGTTGATACTTATAACTATGCTGAAGCTAGTTACTGTACCAGCCACTCGTTGAGATACTACCTATAGAGAGTTATTGGGTCCTTTGAATGGCCAGACAGTACTTCATTGGATCCTTCTCTCTGTAGCTAGTTGCTGGTTAGAATCATAATATGTAGCTAGTTGATACTTATAACTATGCTGAAGCTAGTTACTGTACCAGCCACTCGTTGAGATACTACCTATAGAGAGTTATTGGGTCCTTTGAATGGCCAGACAGTACTACATTGGATCCTTCTCTCTGTAGCTAGTTGCTGGTTAGAATCATAATATGTAGCTAGTTGATACTTATAACTATGCTGAAGCTAGTTACTGTACCAGCCACTCGTTGCGATACTACCTATAGAGAGTTATTGGGTCCTTTGAATGGCCAGACAGTACTACATTGGATCCTTCTCTCTGTAGCTAGTTGCTGGTTAGAATCATAATATGTAGCTAGTTGATACTTATGACTATGCTGAAGCTAGTTACTGTAGCAGCCACTCGTTGAGATACTACCTATAGTTATTGGGTCCTTTGAATGGCCAGACAGTACTACATTGGATCCTTCTCTCTGTAGCTAGTTGCTGGTTAGAATCATAATATGTAGCTAGTTGATACTTATAACTATGCTGAAGCTAGTTACTGTACCAGCCACTCGTTGAGATACTACCTATAGAGAGTTATTGGGTCCTTTGAATGGCCAGACAGTACTACATTGGATCCTTCTCTCTGGCTACGGCTTATTTCAGAATAGTCTGGCCTATTCTTTACACAATTTCTCCTCTTTCCTCATACACTTGACAACACTAAAATTCTTCTTCTCTTAAGAGGTTAACTACTGCACTGTATTTGTTCAGTGTCCACTTTCCTCTTGGTAAGGGTAGAAGAGACTCTAGCTATGGTAAGCAGCTCTACTCCCTGAAAAGGACATCACTTGTACTTGGACCGCGTGGAAAACCTCAGCTCCTATTTTGATTCCCTGAAAAGTACCTCAGCTGCTATTTGGATTCCCTGAAAAGTACCTCAGCTCCTATTTGGGTTCCCTGAAAAGTACCTCAGCTGCTATTTGGATTCCTTGAAAAGTACCTCAGCTCCTATTTGGGTTCCCAGAAAAGTACCTCAGCTGCTACTTGGATTCCTTGAAAAGTACCTCAGCTCCTATTTTGATTCCTTGAAAAGTACCTCAACTCCTATTTGGATTCCCTGAAAAGTACCTCAGCTTCTATTTTGATTCCCTGAAAAGCACCTCAACTCCTATTTGGGTTCCCTGAAAAGTACCTCAGCTGCTATTTGGGTTCCCTGAAAATTACCTCAGCTGCTAATTGGATTCCCTAAAAACTACCTCGGTTCCTATTTGGACCTCCTGGAAGACTTGGGCTCCTATTTTTATCTCATGGAATACCTCTGCTCTTACTTGGATCCCAAGTAAAGTATCTCGGCTTCTATTTGGGCTCCCTGAAAATCATCTTGACCCCTAATTAGACTCCTTGAAAAGGACTTTTGACTCCTATTTGGACCCCCTGGAAGACCTCGGCTCCTATTTGAACTCCCTGAAAAGAACTTTGGCTCCTATTTGGACTCCCTGAAAATTATCTCGGCTCCTATTTGGGTTCCTTGAAAACTACCTCGGTTCCTTTTTGCATTCCCTGGAAATTACCTCAGCTCCTATTTGGATTCCCTGAAAACTACTTCGGTTCCTATTTGAACCCTTTGGAAGACTTTGCCTCCCATTTGGATCTCGAGGAATACCTGTGCTCTTATTTGGATCCCCAGTAGAGGATCTCAGCTTCTATTTGGGGCTCCCTAAAATCATCTTGACCCCTAATTAGACTCCTTGAAAAGGACTTTGGCTCCTATTTTGACTCCCTGAAAATTATCTCGGCTCCTATTTGGGTTCCTTGAAAACTACCTTAGTTCATATTTGGACCTCCTGGACCACCTTGGTTCCTATTTGGATTCCCTGTGAATTACCTCGGCTCCTATTTAGATTCCCTGAAAATTACTTCGGTTCTTAAGATCTCCATTAAAAGTATCTTAGCTCCTATTTGGATTCCCCGAAGAGGACTTCTGCGGCTCCTATTTGGATCCACGGGAGAGGACTTTGGCTGCTCCTATTTGGATCCCCAGAATAGGGCTTTGGCTGTTCCTATTTGGATCACCAGAAGAGGACTTTGGCTGTTCCTGTTTGGATCCCCAGAAGAGGATTTCGGCTGCTCCTATTTGGATCCCCAGAAGAGGACTTTGGGAGGTCCTAGTTGGATCCCTAGAAGAGGACTTTGGCTGCTCCTATTTGGATCCCCAGAAGAGGACTTTGGCTGTACCTATTTGGATCTCCAGAAGAGGACTTTGGCTGTTCCTATTTGGATCTCCAGAAGAGGACTTTGGCTGTTCCTATTTGGATCTCCAGAAGAGGACTTTGGCTGTTCCTATTTGGATCTCCAGAAGAGGACTTTGGCTGTTCCTATTTGGATCTCCAGAAGAGGACTTTGGCTGTACCTATTTGGATCCCCAGAAGAGGACTTTGGACGTTTCTTATAATTCTAAAACATTGTCGACGTGTCTTATAATTCTGAAGTGTCGACTTTTCTTATGATTCTGAAACATTGTTGACTTTTCTTATAATTCTAAAACAATGTCGACTTTTCTTATAATTCTAAAACATTGTCGACTTTTCTTATAATTCTAAAACAATGTCGACGTTTCTTATAATTCTGAAGTGTCGACATTTCTTATGATTCTGAAACATTGTCGACTTTTCTTATAATTCTAAAACAGTGTCGACTTTTTCTATAATTCTGAAACATCGTCGACGTTTCTTATAATTCTAAAACTATGTCGACTTTTTCTATAATTCTGAAGTGTTGACGTTTCTTATAATTCTAAAACTATGTCGACGTTTCTTATAATTCTAAAACTATGTCGACGTTTCTTATAATTCTAAAACTATGTCGACGTTTCTTATAATTCTAAAACTATGTCGACGTTTCTTATAATTCTAAAACTATGTCGACTTTTTCTATAATTCTGAAGTGTTGACGTTTCTTATAATTCTAAAACTATGTCGACGTTTCTTATAATTCTAAAACTATGTCGACGTTTCTTATAATTCTAAAACATTGTCGACGTTTCTTATAATTCTGAAGTGTTGACGTTTCTTATAATTCTGAAACATCGTCGACGTTTCTTATAATTCTGAAAGTGTCGACTTTTCTTATAACTTTACCCTGAATGGTTCCTCTGATTGATTTGAAAATCTCTCTCTCTCTCTCTCTCTCTCTCTCTCTCTCTCTCTCTCTCTCCGCATTATGCACTCTTGGGCGCTTGATGATGCAGTAACTAAACAAAAGCACCAACAATCTCGCACCCACGCGGGCGGGCTGGCCCAGCCCCTGGTGGCGTAGCCCGAAAAGGCTTTGACCGGGCAAGTGTGAAATACCGGGCTAATATTCCCTAAGTGAACATCTCGTTTTTCAAGATGAGAGACTTTGTTCTTGGAAAAAGAGCCCCGGCTTTATTTATGATCGTAAACTGCAATCTTTTATCCATTAGGCTAATATTACCCCCCTGGGGAGATAGAGGGGGGGATCTCCCCCCCGCCCCCCGCCCTCCTTGATGTCTAGGAGCCATCCTCTTCTGATCTCTAGTTGAAGAAGACCCAGGCAGACGCCGTGTGTTGGGGCAGGAGGAGGCAGGGCAGTTGTCAGACGAAGACTTCCTTAGAGTCGGTTGTCATGTTCCTTTGTGAGCGATTACGGCCCTTAGAGGCAGCCATGAAAGAGGACGCATCAACATCATCTTAAAAGACCGAGTTACTGAACTTCTGGGAGGGATAAAAGACGCAATGGAAGCGTGAAAAGGCTCATAAAAATGTATACAGGGTGAGAGATGAAGTCATTGCTAGGTACGTGTCTTAAGTAGTGCGTTTGTGTGCGTGTGTGTGCGTGTGCGTGCGAGGTCGGATAATCTATATATGGGGAGCTAACTCTTCCAACCTCGGCTGGGGTTTCGAGGAGCCAATCTGGAGCCAATCCACAACTTGGCGATTGGTACTGTCGCTTAAGATTGGAAAAAATCGATGAGATTTAGGGATTAGATAATTATGTGATTAGTTTCGTGATAAAGTAATTAGATGTAATTGCTTGGAAATTAGTTGAGTTAATTCATGAAATTTTATGACCTGGTAATTAGATGCAATTGCTTGTAAATTAGTTAAGTTAATTTATAAAACTTTGACCTGGTAATTAGATGCAATTGCTTGGAAATTAGTTAAGTTAATTTATAAAACTTTGACCTGGTAATTTTATAAAACTTTGACCTGGTAATTAGATGCAATTGCTTGGAAATTAGTTGAGTTAATTCATGAAACTTTTAGACCTGGTAATTAGATGCAATTGCTTGGAAATTAATTAAGTTAATTCATGAAACTTTTAGACCTGGTAATTAGATGCAATTGCTTGGAAATTAGTTAAGTTAATTCATGAAACTTTTAGACCTGGTAATTAGATGCAATTGCTTGGAAATTAGTTAAGTTAATTCATGAAACTTTTAGACCTGGTAATTAGATGCAATTGCATGGAAATTAGTCAAGTTAATTCATGAAACTTTTAGACCTGGTAATTAGATGCAATTGCTTGTAAATTAGTCGAGTTAATTCATGAAACCTTTAGACCTGGTAATTAGATGCAATTGCATGGAAATTAGTTAAGTTAATTCATGAAATTTTTAGGCCTGGTAATTAGATGCAATTGCTTGGAAATTAGTCAAGTTAATTCATGAAACTTTTGACCTGGTAATTAGATGCAATTGGTGGGAAATTAGTTAAGTTAATTCATGAAACTTTATGACAGTAATTAGATGCAATTGCTTGGAAATTAGTTAAGTTAATTCATGAAACTTTATAACTTAGTATTTAGATGTAATTTTTTGGAAGTTAGTTAAGTTAATTCATAAAACTTTGACCTGGTAATTAGATGCAATTGCTTGGAAATTAGTTAATTCGTGAAACTTTTTAACTTGGTAATTGAACAGCCTCCCAAGCCCCTGTGGTGGGCCATAATTATTTAATTTTATGTCCTCATTAAGTCTCAAGTAATTAAATTACCAAATATTCTGTTTCACTATACGTTAATATTTGCAGGTGTATGAGATGATGATTATGATGATGATGATGATGATGATTATGATGAAGTTACTAATTCATGTAATTCATTTATCCAACTTTATTTAATTTTTATTATAATTTTATTATAATTTTAATATAATTTATAATAATTTATTATAATATAATTTATTATAATATAAATTATTATAATCTGTAATTCAAATATCTATTCTTATCTGATTTTTTATTATCATTAAGTTGAGATCAGTATTCACAAAGTTTCCCTTGAACACTATTTAATTTTATTTAATTTTTCATTATCATTAAATTGAGATCAGTATTTATAAAGATTCCCATAAACTATATTTAATTTTATCTCATTTTTTATTATCATTAAATTGAGATCATTATTCATAAAGATTCCCTTAAACACTATTTAATTTTATTTTATTTTTCATTATCATTAAATTGAGATCAGTATTTATAAAGATTCCCATAAACTATATTTATTTTTATTTAATTTTTTATTACCATTAAGTTGCCATCAGTATTTATAAAGATTCCCATAAACTATATATAATTTTATCTCATTTTTTATTACCATTAAGTTGCCATCAGTATTTATAAAGATTCCCATAAACAATATTTAATTTTTTTTTAAATTTTTCATTATCATTAAATTGAGATCAGTATTTATAAAGATTCCCATAAACTATATTTAATTTTATTTAATTTTTTATTGTCATTAAGTTGTTATCAATATTCATAAAGATTCCCTTAAACACTATTTAATTTTATTTAATTTTTCATTATCATTAAATTGAGATCAGTATTTATAAAGATTCCCATAAACTATATTTATTTTTATTTAATTTTTCATTACCATTAAGTTGCTATCAGTATTTATAAAGATTCCCATAAACTATATTTAATTTTATTTAATTTTTCATTATCATTAAATTGAGATCAGTATTTATAAAGATTCCCATAAACTATATTTAATTTTATTTAATTTTTCATTATCATTAAATTGAGATCAGTATTTATAAAGATTCCCATAAACTATATTTTTATTTAATTTTTTATTACCATTAAGTTGCCATCAGTATTTATAAAGATTCCCATAAACTATATTTAATTTTATTTAATTTTTCATTATCATTAAATTGAGATCAGTATTTATAAAGATTCCCATAAACTATATTTATTTTTATTTAATTTTTCATTGTCATTAAGTTGTTATCAATATTCATAAAGATTCCCTTAAACACTATTTAATTTTATTTAATTTTTCATTAGCATTAAATTGAGATCAGAATTTATAAAGATTCCCATAAACTATATTTATTTTTATTTAATTTTTTATTACCATTAAGTTGCCATCAGTATTCATAAAGATTCCCATAAACTATATTTAATTTTATTAAATTTTTTATTATCATTAAGTGGTTATCAATATTCATAAAGATTCCCATAAACAGTATTTAATTTTTTTTTAATTTTTCATTATCATTAAGTTGCCATCAGTATTTATAAAGATTCCCATAAACTATATTTATTTTTATTAAATTTTTTATTATCATTAAATTGAGATCAGTATTTATAAAGATTCCCATAAACAGTATTTATTTTTTTTTAATTTTTCATTATCATCAAGTTGTCTTCAGTATTCATAAAGATTCCCTTAAACTATATTTAATTTTATTTAATTTTTTATTACCATTAAGTTGCCATCAGTATTTATAAAGATTCCTATAAACACTATTTAATTTTATCTCATTTTTTATTATCATTAAATTGAGATCAGTATTTATAAAGATTCCCTTAAACACTATTTAATTTTATTTAATTTTTCATTATCATTAAATTGAGATCAGTATTTATAAAGATTCCCATAAACTATATTTAATTTTATTTAATTTTTCATTATCATTAAATTGAGATCAGTATTTATAAAGATTCCCATAAACTATATTTATTTTTATTTAATTTTTCAATATCATTAAATTGAGATCAGTATTTATAAAGATTCCCATAAACTATATTTAGTTTTATTTAATTTTTTATTGTCATTAAGTTGTTATCAATATTCATAAAGATTCCCTTAAACACTATTTAATTTTATTTAATTTTTTATTATCATTAAGTTGCCATCAGTATTTATAAAGATTCCCATGAACTATATTTAATTTTATTTCATTTTTTATTACCATTAAGTTGCCATCAGTATTTATAAAGATTCCCATAAACAATATTTAATTTTATCTCATTTTTTATTATCATTAAATTGAGATCAGTATTTATAAAGATTCCCATAAACTATATTTAATTTTATTTCATTTTTTATTATCATCAAGTTGTCTTCAGTATTTATAAAGATTCCCATATCTTTCACTTTTTGAATTTTCATTTAATTATAATTACTTCGAAAGATTTTCAAATCTTCCAAGTACTTAACTGGAAGTTAATTTAACTTTTTTTTCGCAGCAGACATTTGTTCTCGCGAAAAAATCCCTTTATCTTCTTCCTAATTTATTTGACAATCCACGGGCTCTTGTTTGGAAAAACTGGAATGGAGAAAATTATCAGTGGGAAATAACTAAAAGAAATGGACTGTAGGATGCATCGCTAAAAGAAATGGACTATAGGATGTAACGCTAAAAGAAATGGACTGTAGGATGTAACGCTAAAAGAAATGGACTATAGGATATAACGCTAAAAGAAATGGACTATAGGATATAACGCTAAAAGAAATGGACTATAGGATATAACGCTAAAAGAAATGGACTATAGGATGTAACGCTAAAAGAAATGGACTATAGGATGCATCGCTAAAAGAAATGGACTATAGGATATAACGCTAAAAGAAATGGACTATAGGATATAACGCTAAAAGAAATGGACTATAGGATATAACGCTAAAAGAAATGGACTATAGGATGTAACGCTAAAAGAAATGGACTATAGGATGCATCGCTAAAAGAAATGGACTATAGGATATAACGCTAAAAGAAATGGACTATAGGATGTAACGCTAAAAGAAATGGACTGTAGGATGTAATGCTTCTTTTAGTTATTTCCCACTGATAATTTTCTCCATTCCAGTTTTTACAAACAAGAGCCCGTGCTATCATAAAGAAATCTTAATATGCAACAATAAAATAAGAGAAAGATTTGTCGTAGGAGGGATAGACAGTATATAGATAAATGTACAGTCGGACACATGAATTCCTGGCACAACAAACCCCGAGGAAGTGTCCCCTGTTATACCCTTACTATGTGGCGAGTGACCAAACAGATAGCGTAGGGAGAGATAGCGGAGTGGGTGGGCGGGGCTAAATACAAGAACTCACCGCGCTGTAAGGGAGTGAAAGGGTGCCTTTCCTCAGATCGAGGTGTACAAAGAGAGAAGATTTGACAAAGCTTGAGGAAGTAACTACAGAGAGTATGAGAAGAGGGCAATTAAGTGGGTGAAGGTTCCATTTGATCCATTTCATGAGATTACCACAAAGGGCCTCGGTTAGATTTCGCCAGTCGTCTCTATCTTGAGCTTTTAATTCAATACTTCTCCATTCATCATCTCCTACTAAGCACTTCATAGTCCTCAGACATGTAGGCCTGGGTCTTCCAACTCTTCTAGTGCCTTGTGGAGCCCAGCTGAACGTTTGGTGAACTAATCTCTCTTGGAGAGTGAGAAGAGCATGCCAAACCATCTCCATCTACCCTTCATCATGATGTCATATATATATATATATATATATATATATATATATATATATATATATATATATGTATATATGTATATATATATCTCGTGTATATATATATATATATATATATATATATATATATATATATATATATATATATATATATATATATATATATATATATATATATATATAACGTTTGATGTATATATAGCCTAATATACACATGTATTATATATATATATATGTGTATATATATATATATATTTATATATATATATATATATATATATGTGTGTGTGTGTGTGTGTGTGTGTACATATATATGTTTGTGTCTACACACACACATACACTACGAATTTCAATAATCAAATCACAAGGATATGGGTTCTGTAGTAGGGCAACTGAAAGATGAATGAATTTAACAGCTGATTATAGTAGTTATAGTAAGTGTAGTAGTTTTTGTTTATAGTAAATCCCCTATAATCTCGCAAGAGGGATTTCAGTTGGATTAATTTAAGATTTATGAGTTTATAGACTATAAGATTGTTTACAATAATATTTCGCGGATTTGTTTTTTATTGTTATACTGAATATAACATTCTTTTGTTCTATTTTTTTTTTTAGTAGAAAATTTCATGATATATTACCCTGCCCTGGGACCGGGAATGCCATTCATCTCGTAGATACAGTAGAAGACTATAAAGTGGGTGCAACTATACTCAATTTTTTTTTAATGAGGCACATTTGTACTGACTCGCAGCGGTGTCCTTTAAGCTTGGAAAAGTTTCCTGCTATATGATTGGTTAGAATTATCTTGTCCCACCAGTCAGCTAGTAGGAAACTTTTCCGAGCTAAAAGGGCACCCCGGCGAGTCAGTGGTTGGTTAGAATGATTTTGTCCAACTAATCAGCTAGTAGGAAACTTTTCCGAGCTAAAAGGGCACCCCGGCGAGACAGTGCTTGGTTAGAATGATTTTGTCCAACTAATCAGCTAGTAGGAAACTTTTCCGAGCTAAAAGGGCACCCCGGCGAGTCAGTGATTGGTTAGAATGATTTTGTCCAACTAATCAGCTAGTAGGAAACTTTTCCGAGCTAAAAGGGCACCCCTGCGAATCGGTGCAAATTTGCCTCGCTAAAAAAGAATTGATTATAAGTGTAAGTTTCTAGATACCTACCTAGGGGACCTTGCCATTATGAGGTGATCATCTGTTTGATTATAAACAGCTTCTCTGTTTCTTAAATTGACTCGTCTTATGCCAAAATAATCTGTCTAGTATCTGTGATTCTTAACTTTCATTAGTCAGAAATCACATCGTCTGATTGGTTCAAATTTGAACGTTTTTGGACGTATCCAAGAATTGGTTGTCAAGCAAAACGTTTTGGGGGTTAACATTATGTCTTTGGAGTTAACGTTTTGTCTTTGGAGTTAATGTTTTGTCTTTGGAGTTAACGTTTTGTCTTTGGAGTTAATGTTTTGACTTTGGAGTTGACGTATTGAATTTGGAGTTAACTTTTTTTTCTTTGGAGTTTATGTTTTTACTTTGGAGTTAACGTGTTGACTTTGGAGTTGATGTATTGAATTTGGAGTTAACTTTTTTTTCTTTGGAGTTAATGTTTTGTCTTTGGAGTTAATGTTTTGACTTTGGAGTTGATGTTTTGTCTGTGGAGTTAACTTTTTCTCTTTGGAGTTTATGTTTTTACTTTGGAGTTAACGTTTTGTCTTTGGAGTTAATGTTTTGACTTTGGAGTTAATGTTTTCTCTTTGGAGTTAATGTTTTGACTTTGGAGTTAATGTTTTGTCTTTGGAGATAACGTTTTGACTTTGGAGTTAATGTTTTGTCTTTGGAGTTAACTTTTTCTCTTTGGAGTTTATGTTTTTACTTTGGAGTTAACGTTTTGTCTTTGGAGTTGATGTTTTGTCTTTGGAGTTAACGTTTTGACTTTGGAGTTAATGTTTTGTCTTTGGAGTTAATGTTTTGTCTTTGGAGTTAACGTTTTGTCTTTGGAGTTAATGTTTTGTCTTTGGAGCTAACGTTTTGACTTTGGAGTTAACGTTTTGTCTTTGGAGTTGACGTTTTGTCTTTTGAGTTAACGTTTTTGTCTTTGGAGTTAATGTTTTGTCTTTGGAGTTAAGGTTTTTACTTTGGAGTTAACGTTTTGTCTTTTGAGTTAACGTTTTGTCTTTGGAGTTGACGTTTTGTCTTTGGAGTTAACGTTTTGACTTTTGAGTTAACGTTTTGTCTTTGGAGTTAACGTTTTGACTTTGGAGTTAATGTTTTGTCTTTGGAGTTAATGTTTTGTCTTTGGAGTTAACTTTTTCTCTTTGAAGTTTATGTTTTTACTTTGGAGTTAACGTTTTGTCTTTGGAGTTAATGTTTTGTCTTTGGAGTTAACTTTTTCTCTTTGAAGTTTATGTTTTTACTTTGGAGTTAACGTTTTGTCTTTGGAGTTAATGTTTTGACTTTGGAGTTGATGTTTTGTCTGTGGAGTTAACTTTTTCTCTTTGGAGTTTATGTTTCAACTTTGGAGTTAATGTTTTGTCTTTGGAGTTAATGTTTTGACTTTGGAGTTGATGTTTTGTCTGTGGAGTTAACTTTTTTTCTTTGGAGTTTATGTTTTTACTTTGGAGTTAACGTTTTGTCTTTGGAGTTAATGTTTTGACTTTGGAGTTAACGTTTTGTCTTTGGAGTTAACTTTTTCTCTTTGGAGTTTATGTTTTCTCTTTGGAGTTAATGTTTTGTCTTTAGAGTTGACGTTTTGTCTTTTGAGTTAACGTTTTGTCTGTGGAGTTGATGTTTTGTCTGTGGAGTTGACTTTTTGTCTTTTGAGTTAACGTTTTGTCTTTTGAGTTAACGTTTTGTCTGTGGAGTTAACGTTTTGTCTTTTGAGTTAACGTTTTGTCTTTTGAGTTAACGTTTTGTCTGTGGAGTTGACGTTTTGTCTTTTGAGTTAAAGTTTTGTCTTTTGAGTTAACGTTTTGTCTGTGGAGTTAACGTTTTGACTTTGGAGTTAACGTTTTAACTTTGGAGTTAACGTTTTGTCTTTTGAGTTAACGTTTTGTCTGTGGAGTTGACGTTTTGTCTTTTGAGTTAACGTTTTGTCTGTGGAGTTGACGTTTTGTCTTTTGAGTTAACGTTTTGTCTGTGGAGTTGATGTTTTGTCTGTGGAGTTGACTTTTTGTCTTTTGAGTTAACGTTTTGTCTTTTGAGTTAACGTTTTGTCTGTGGAGTTAACGTTTTGTCTTTTGAGTTAACGTTTTGTCTTTTGAGTTAACGTTTTGTCTTTTGAGTTAACGTTTTGTCTTTTGAGTTAACGTTTTGTCTGTGGAGTTGACGTTTTGTCTTTTGAGTTAAAGTTTTGTCTTTTGAGTTAACGTTTTGTCTGTGGAGTTAACGTTTTGACTTTGGAGTTAACGTTTTAACTTTGGAGTTAACGTTTTGAATTTGGAGTCAACTTTTTGTCTTTGGAGTTAACGTTTTGACTTTTGAGTTAATGTTTTTAGTTTGAAGTTAACTTTTTGTCTTTGGAGTTAACGTTTTGACTTTGGAGTTAATATTTTGTCTTTTGAGTTAACGTTTTGTCTGGGGAGTTAACGTTTTGTCTTTTGAGTTAACGTTTTGTCTGTGGAGTTGACGTTTTGTCTTTTGAGTTAACGTTTTGTCTTTTGAGTTAACGTTTTGTCTGTGGAGTTAACGTTTTGACTTTGGAGTTAACGTTTTGTCTGTGGAGTTGAGGTTTTGTCTTTTGAGTTAACGTTTTGTCTTTTGAGTTAACGTTTTGTCTGTGGAGTTAACGTTTTGACTTTGGAGTTAACGTTTTGTCTGTGGAGTTGAGGTTTTGCCTTTGGAGTTAACATTTTTACTTTGGAGTTAACGTTTTGAATTTGGAGTCAACTTTTTGTCTTTGGAGTTAACGTTTTGACTTTTGAGTTAACGTTTTTAGTTTGAAGTTAACTTTTTGTCTTTGGAGTTAACGTTTTGACTTTGGAGTTAATATTTTGTCTTTGGAGTTAATGTTTTATCTTTGGAGTTAACGTTTTTGACTTTGGAGTTGATGTTTTGACTTTAGAGTTAACATTTTGTCTTTGGAGTTAGCGTTTTGACTTTGGATTAAATGTTTTGACTTTGGAGTTAACTTTTTTCTTAGGTGTTAACGTTTTGACTTTGGAGTTAATGTTGTCTTTGGAGTCGACGTTTTGTCTTTGGAGTTAACGTTTTGACTTTGGATTAAATGTTTTGACTTTGGAGTTAACTTTTTTCTTAGGTGTTAACGTTTTGACTTTGGAGTTAATGTTGTCTTTGGAGTCAACGTTTTGTCTTTGGAGTTAACGTTTTTCACTTCTGATTTAACATTTTTCTTTAGAGTTAATGTTTAAGGCTTTGTAGTTAATATTTCAACTTTCGAGTAAAAGTTTTCTGCTTTTCCAAAAATTCATCGTCAGAAAAATATCTTTGGATATGACGTTTGTATTAACCCTTTTACCCCCAAGCTATTTGGAAATTTCCAACCCTTAACCACCAGGGGTTATTTTTTTTCAAGCACATTTTGCAATATATTTTTTTGTAAATTGCTCTAACAGCCTTAATTTTTGTCATAGAGAGGTCAGGTTGGTCTCATTCTCTTGGAAAATGCCTGAAGTTTCTCAAAAGATTATTAAAAATATGCAAAAAAAAAAAAATGTAAATAGCTGTTTTTTGCAAGGACGTACCGGTACGTCCATGGGGGTAAAGGGATGAGTTTTGTGAAACGTACCAGTATGTCCTTTGGGGGTAAAAGGGTTAATTGAATTTGGTCCATATTGTCCTTGCAAGGGGGGGGGGTTGTCTGACGGAGGTAACTCCCCCCCCCTCAGTTATACTGTGAAATCAAAGTTGTTATTGGTTGACGAACAGAAACAACAATGGAAACGACTTATAACGTTGATAAACAAACACCCTTAATTAATGCATACATTTCCCTACGTGAGGTGTACTGTCAGTACTTATCTCCCCCTCTCCCCCCTTCCTCCTCAAGGGTTATTTGATGAGTGGTGGCCTTTATAAACAAGTTTATGCGACCCGTCAAAAATGTCCCCTTCCCCCTCAAGGGTTATTTGATGAGTAGTGGCCTTTATAAACAAGTTTATGCGACCCGTCAAAAATGTCCCCTTCCCCCTCAAGGGTTATTTGATGAGTAGTGGCCTTTATAAACAAGTTTATGCGACCCGTCAAAAATGTCCCCTTCCCTTCAAGGGTTATTTGATGAGTGGTGGCCTTTATAAACAAGTTTACGCGACCCGTCAAAAATGCCTGCTAAATATTTAGATATGCATACACATATAATTTACAACCTTTCCCAACCTCTATTTTTTTCTAACTACAATACGGCAGTTTGGGCATTATATATATATATGTATATATATATATATATATATGTATATGTATTTATATATATATATATATATATATACATACATATATATATATATATATATATATATATATATATATATATATATATATATATGTATATATATATGTATATGTATTTATATATATATATATATATATATATATATATGTATATGTATTTATATATATATACATATATATATATATATATATATATATATATATAAACATATATATATTGTTAAAGTTTTTATAGTTTATATAAATAATATTTATTTTAATGTTGTTGCTGTTCTTAAAATATTTTATTTATCCTGTTTCCTTTCCTCACTGGGCTATTTTCTCTGTTGGAGCTCCCGGGCTTATAGCATTGTGCTTTTCCAACTAGGGTTGTAACTTAGCAAGTACTAATAATAATAATATTAATGATAATAATTATATTGATAATAATAATAATAATAATAAAAATAGCAATAATAATAATAACAATAACAATAACTAACTAAAAACAGTTGTAAGTTACCGAGTTTTATATTTTTCCTAATCTAAGAATGCATAGAGTAGGGTGGGATAAGGAGGACTGTCAGCGCTCTTCTTGGGGTGTACAGTAAGCAACACACGTAAGTCGGTGCATTGTTCCTCCATCCTCCAACTGCACTCACTTTTTAGCCTTCTGTTTGACTTCCATTTTCTCTCCCTTTCCTCCATTTTGCTTTAATATGTCTTAAATTTTATTTCATAGTGTAATCACACTGAAGATCTGTTAAACTGTAATTTTTATCGGAAATTCTCCTAAAAACTGTAATTTTAATCGGAAATTCTCCTAAAAACTGTAATTTTAATCAGAAATTCTCCTAAAAACTGTAATTTATAATCGGAAATTCGCCTAAAAACTGTAATTTTAATCGGAAGTTCTCATAAAAACTGTAATTTTAATCGGAAATTCTCCTAAAAACTGTAATTTTAATCGGAAATTCTCCTAAAAACTGTCATTTTAATCGGAAATTCTCTTATAAACTGTAATTTTAATCGGGAATTCTCCTAAAAAATGTAATTTTAATCGGAAATTCTCCTAAAAACTGTAATTTTAAATCGGAAATTCTCCTATATAAACTGTAATTTTAATCGGAAATTCTCCTATATAAACTGTAATTTTAATCGGAAATTCTCCTAAAAACTGTAATTTTAATCGGAAATTCTCCTAAAAACTGTAATTTTAATCGGAAATTCTCCTAAAAACTGTAATTTTAATCGGAAATTCTCCTAAAAACTGTAATTTTAATCGGAAATTCTCCTAAAAACTGTAATTTTAATCGGAAATTCTCCTGAAACTGTAATTTTAAATCGGAAATTCTCTTATAAACTGTAATTTTAATCGGGAATTCTCCTAAAAAATGTAATTTTAATCGGAAATTCTCCTGAAACTGTAATTTTAAATCGGAAATTCTCTTATAAACTGTAATTTTAATCGGGAATTCTCCTAAAAACTGTAATTTTAATCGGAAATTCTCCTGAAACTGTAATTTTAAATCGGAAATTCTCTTATAAACTGTAATTTTAATCGGGAATTCTCCTAAAAAATGTAATTTTAATCGGAAATTCTCCTAAAAACTGTAATTAAAATCGGAAATTCTCCTAAAAACTGTAATTTTAATCGGAAATTCTCCTATATAAACTGTAATTTTAATCGGAAATTCTCCTAAAAACTGTAATTTTAATCGGAAATTCTCCTAAAAACTGTAATTTTAAATCGGAAATTCTCTTATAAACTGTAATTTTAAATCGGAAATTCTCTTATAAACTGTAATTTTAATCGGGAATTCTCCTAAAAAATGTAATTTTAAATCGGAAATTCTCTTATAAACTGTAATTTTAAATCGGAAATTCTCTTATAAACTGTAATTTTAATCGGGAATTCTCCTAAAAAATGTAATTTTAATCGGAAATTCTCCTAAAAACTGTAATTCTAATCGTAAATTCTCCTAAAAACTGTAATTTTAATTGGAAATTCTCCTAAAAACTGTAATTTTAATCGGAAATTCTCCTAAAAACTGTAATTTTAAATCGGAAATTCTCTTATAAACTGTAATTTTAATCGGGAATTCTCCTAAAAAATGTAATTTTAATCGGAAATTCTCCTAAAAACTGTAATTTTAATCGGAAATTCTCCTAAAAACTGTAATTTTAATCGGAAATTCTCCTAAAAACTGTAATTTTAATCGGAAATTCTCCTAAAAACTGTAATTTTAATCGCAAATTCTCCTAAAAACTGTAATTTTTATCGGAAATTCTCCTAAAAACTAATTTTAATCGGGAATTCTCCTAAAAACTAATTTTAATCGGAAATTCTCCTGAAACTGTAATTTTAAATCGGAAATTCTCTTATAAACTGTAATTTTAATCGGGAATTCGCCTAAAAACTGTAATTAAAATCGGAAATTCTCCTATATAAACTGTAATTTTATTCGGAAATTCTCCTAAAAACTGTAATTTTATTCGGAAATTCTCCTGAAAACTGTAATTTTAATCGGAAATTCTCCTAAAAACTGTAATTTTAATCGGAAATTCTCCTAAAAACTGTAATTTTATTCGGAAATTCTCCTAAAAACTAATTTTAATCGGGAATTCTCCTAAAAACTGTAATTTTAATCGGAAATTCTCCTGAAACTGTAATTTTAAATCGGAAATTCTCTTATAAACTGTAATTTTAATCGGGAATTCGCCTAAAAACTGTAATTAAAATCGGAAATTCTCCTATATAAACTGTAATTTTATTCGGAAATTCTCCTAAAAACTGTAATTTTATTCGGAAATTCTCCTAAAAACTGTAATTTTAATCGGAAATTCTCCTAAAAACTGTAATTTTAATCGGAAATCTCCTAAAAACTGTAATTTTATTCGGAAATTCTCCTAAAAACTGTAATTTTATTCGGAAATTCTCCTAAAAACTGTAATTTTAATCGGAAATTCTCCTAAAAACTGTAATTTTAATCGGAAATTCTCCTAAAAACTGTAATTTTAATCGGGAATTCTCCTAAAAACTGTAATTTTAATCGGAAATTCTCCTGAAACTGTAATTTTAATCGGAAATTCTAAAAACTGTAATTTTAATCGGAAATGCTCCTATATAAACTAATTTTAATCGGAAATTCTCCTAAAAACTGTAATTTTAATCGGAAATTCTCCTAAAAACTGTAATTTTATTCGGAAATTCTCCTAAAAACTGTAATTTTAATCGGAAATTCTCCTAAAAACTGTAATTTTATTCGGAAATTCTCCTAAAAACTGTAATTTTAATCGGAAATTCTCTTAAAAACTGTAATTTTAATCGGAAATTCTCCTAAAAACTGTAATTTTAATCGGGAATTCTCTTAAAAACTGTAATTTTAATCGGAAATTCTCCTGAAACTGTAATTTTAAATCTGAAATTCTCTTATAAACTGTAATTTTAATCGGGAATTCTCCTAAAAACTGTAATTAAAATCGGAAATTCTCCTAAAAACTGTAATTTTAATCGGAAATTCTCCTAAAAACTGTAATTTTAATCAGAAATTCTCCTAAAAACTGTAATTTTAATCGGAAATTCTCCTAAAAACTGTAATTTTAAATCGGAAATTCTCCTATAAAATGTAATTTTAAATCGGAAATTCTCCTAAAAACTATAATTTTAATCGGAAATTCTGCTGAAAACTGCAATTTTAATCAGAAATTCTCCTAAAAACTGTAATTTTAAATTGGAAATTCTCCGTAAA
>NW_027171968.1:82500-99234 GCF_036898095.1 Palaemon carinicauda
ATATATATAAATATAAATATATCTATATATATATCTAAATATATATATATATATATGTGTATATATTTATATATTTATTTATTTATTTATATCGTTCATTCGTTGTATGTTTAAATAATAAGCATATATATATATATATGCACACACAATGTACACCCCTTTCATCATTAAGTTAAATCTTTCAGATATATTTTCTTTTGTAAAATATTCATATAGATATGTTCCTTAGGGTTTAAATTTTTTCATTATATAATATTTCAATTTTAATTTTCAATATTTTTGCAACTTTTTATAACTATTATTATAATTAAATTATTATTTTTCAATTATCTCCATTTCAATATAATTATAAATGACGTGGGTAAGTTTAATATCTTAATTATATTCCGGTATTTATATTTACTTCAGATTAATTCAATTTCTGTACTAGATAGAATTTTAATTAATTACCTTCGGTATTTAAAAATAATTTTAATTAAAATTTAGTAATTAGGTATAAATCTAATTAATTAAATTATGGTGTTTAGATATAATTCTATTTAAAGTTCGGTATTTAGATTTAATTATATTTATAGTTCGGTATTTAGATATAATTCTATTTAAAGTTCGGTATTTAGATATAATTCTATTTAAAGTTCGGTATTTAGATATAATTCTATTTAAAGTTCGGTATTTAGATATAATTATAATTATTTAAAGTTCGGTATTAAGATATAACTCTATTTAAAGTTCGGTATTTAGATTTAATTATAATTATTTATAGTTCGGTATTAAGATATAATTCTATTTAAAGTTCGGTATTTAGATATAATTATAATTATTTAAAGTTCGGTATTAAGATATAACTCTATTTAAAGTTCGGTATTTAGATTTAATTATAATTATTTATAGTTCAGTATTAAGATATAATTCTATTTAAAGTTCGGTATTTAGATTTAATTATAATTATTTAAAGTTCGGTAGTAAGATATAATTCTATTTAAAGTTCGGTATTTAGATTTAATTATAATTATTTATAGTTCGGTAGTAAGATATAATTCTATTTAAATTTCGGTATTTAGATTTAATTATAATTATTTATAGTTCGGTATTAAGATATAATTCTATTTAATTATTTAAAGTTCGGTATTAAGATATAATTCTATTTATAGTTCGGTATTTAGATATAATTCTATTTAAAGTTCGGTATTTAGATTTAATTATAATTATTTATAGTTCGGTATTAAGATATAATTCTAAATATAAAAATTTGGTATTTAGGTATAAATCTAATTAATTAAATTTCTGTACTTAGATATAATTCTAATTAATTATTTAAAGTTCGGTATTTAGATATAATTATAATTATTTAAAGTTTGGTATTTAGATATAATTCTTATCAATTAGGTTATTGTTTTAGATATAATTGTAATTAATTTAATTTTGTCATCTAGATATAATTCTAATTCTAGTTTGGTATTTAGATATAATTGTAATTATTCAAATTTCGGTATTTAGATATAATTATAATTAATTGAATTTCGGTATTCAGGTATAATTCTGATTATCTAAATTTCGTTATGTAGATATAATTGTAATTAATTAAATTTCGGTATTTAGAAATTATAATTAATTAAATTTCGGTATTTAGAAATTCTAATTAATTTAATTTCGGTATTTAGATATAATTCTAATTATTTAAAGTTCGGTATTTAGGTATAATTATAATTATTTAAAGTTCGGTATTTAGATATAATTATAATTAATTAAATTTCGCTATTTAGATATAATTATAATTTATTTAATTTCGGTATTTAGATATAATTATAATTAATTAAATTTCGGTATTTAGATATAATTATAATTAATTTAATTTCGGTATTAAGATAGAATTATAATTAATTAAATTTTGGTATTTAGAAATTCTAATTAATTTAATTTCGGTATTTAGATATAATTCTAATTAATTAAAGTTCGGTATTTAGATATAATTCTAGTTAATTATTCTGGCAGTGATTAACCTCAAGAGACGCTGTTTGACCTCTGACCCTTGGTCAGCTAAAGGTCCTACATAGCTTTTTTGAAATTGACCTTTGACCCTTGGTCAGCTAAAGGTCCTACATAGCTTTTTTGAAATTGACCTTTGACCCTTGGTCAGCTAAAGGTCCTACATAGCTTTTTTGAAATTGACCTTTGACCCTTGGTCAGCTAAAGGTCATACATAGCTTTTTTGAAATGGGGTTCAGTTGTTATTTTTCATCTTATCAATTTTTATCTAAATATTTTAATCATTGATAAAACATCTCAAAAAATCAATGAAATATCATCATCATCTCCTCCTACGCCTATTGACGCAAAGGTGCTATTTGGTGTATGTGTAGGCAAAGGAAAAATAAGCCGTAACCAGAGAGAAGGATCCAATGCAGTACTGTCTGGCCAGTCAAAGGTTCCAATAACTACAGTGATAGTATCAACGGGTGGCTGGTGCTATTTGGTGTATGTGTAGGCAAGGGAAAAATAAGCCGTAACCAGAGAGAAGGATCCAATGCAGTACTCCAATAACTCTACAGCGGTAGTATCAACGGGTGGCTGGTGCCTTAGCCTGCCAGTAAAATCAAGGTGCTTAAATCATCATCATCTCCTCCTACGCCTATTGACGCAAAGGGCCTCGGTTAGATTTCCCCAGTCTCTATCTTGAGCTTTTAATTCAATATTTCTCCATTCTTCATCTCCTGCTCCACTTTTCATAGTCCTCAGCCATGTAGGCCTGGGTCTCCCTACTCTTCTAGTGCCTTTTGGAGCCCATCATCATCTGCTCCTACGCCTATTGACGCAAAGGGCCTTGTTTAGATTTCGCTAGTCGTCTCTATCTTGAGCTTTTAATTCAATACTTCTCCATTTTTATCATCTATATTTTTCAAAATATAAATTTTTATCATGAACTGAAGTTCTGGGAAAGAATAGAGTTCCCCAGTGCAACTCTGTTTAGAGAAATTTCCACTCTAATAAGGTAGATAGCCTAGGCCTATTGGCCTATACAGTTATATTTACTGTGTAATTAGTTTTTTTTTTTTAATTCTCTGGCCTATCAGGTTTTTATTAGCAAATAAAATAAATTTTCCCCTGTTTTAGTGGCAGTCAACACAAATGAAATTTTTGCTTGACAATTTTTTCATAGTTAGGCCTATGCAAACTTTTCATCTATTTTTCAATTAAATTATTTTCTTAATTACAGTGGCAGTCAACACAAATAAAATTTTTGCTTGACAATTTTTTCATAGTTAGGCCTATGCAAACTTTTCATCTATTTTTCAATTAAATTATTTTCTTAATTACAGTGGCAGTCAACACAAATAAAATTTTTGCTTGACAATTTTTTCATAGTTAGGCCTATGCAAACTTTTCATCTATTTTTCAATCAAATTATTTTCTTAATTACAGTGGCAGTCAACACAAATAAAATTTTTGCTTGACAATTTTTTCATAGTTAGGCCTATGCAAACTTTTCATCTATTTTTCAATTAAATTATTTTCTTAATTACAGTGGCAGTCAACACAAATAAAATTTTTGCTTGACAATTTTTTCATAGTTAGGCCTATGCAAACTTTTCATCTATTTTTCAATCAAATTATTTTCTTAATTACAGTGGCAGTCAACACAAATAAAATTTTTGCTTGACAATTTTTTCATAGTTAGGCCTATGCAAACTTTTCATCTATTTTTCAATTAAATTATTTTCTTAATTACAGTGGCAGTCAACACAAATAAAATTTTTGCTTGACAATTTTTTCATAGTTAGGCCTATGCAAACTTTTCATCTATTTTTCAATTAAATTATTTTCTTAATTACAGTGGCAGTCAACACAAATAAAATTTTTGCTTGACAATTTTTTCATAGTTAGGCCTATGCAAACTTTTCATCTATTTTTTCAATTAAATTATTTTCTTAATTACAGTGGCAGTCAACACAAATAAAATTTTTGCTTGACAATGTTTTCATAGGCCTATGCAAACTTTTCATCTATTTTTCAATTAAATCATTTTCTTAAATACATTTTTTTTATTTCATTTCACTATATGAATTTGTAAATGCATTTACCAAAACTCATTTTTCAATTCATCCTTATGTGAGCGATTTTTATAAATTAGGCCTATACCTATTAAAACATTAGGCCTAATAGATATATATTTGCATCATGTTATTCTTAATTAGTATTTTTTAATATAGTCTTATTCATAATTAAATTGCGATGAGTTTTCTTTAATATAAACATCAGCCGAAGATCTATAGACTTATAGGCCTATAAACATCAAATCTATAGACCTATAGAAAGTAATTACATCTTTTTTATATATATATATATATATATATATATATAAAAAATTTCTACCTCATACCTGGGATCAACGCTAGCCCCTTCTAATGAAAGGCCAGGTCGAAACCAACCATGTCACGACCTGGCCTTTCATTAGAAGGGGCTAGCGTTCGATCCCAGGTATGAGGTAGAAATTTATTTCTATTTGAACACGATGTTGTGTTGATATTAATCCATATATATATATATATATATATATATATATTTTATGAATGTACTTAGTTCGAACACGTTTCATTATCGGATATATCTGTCGAAGGAGATTATTATTAACCCTTTTACCCCCAGGCTCTTTGGAAATTTCCAACCCTTAACCCCCAGGGGTTATTTTTTTTTCAAGCACATTTTGCAATATATATATTTTTTTTTAAATTGCTCTAACAGCCTTAATTTTCGTCATAGAGAGGTCAGGTTGGTCTCATTCTTTTGGAAAATGCCTGAAGTTTCTCAAAAGATTATTAAAAATATGCAAAAAAAAGAAATGTAAATAGCTGTTTTTTGCAAAGACGTACCGGTACGTCCGGGGGTAAAGGGATGAGTTTCGTGAAACGTACCAGTACGTCCTTTGGGGTAAAAGGGTTATTATTATTATTATTATTATTATTATTATTAGTTAAGCTACACCCCTAGTTGGAAAAGCTAGATGCTATAAGCTAAAGCGGTGATTCTTAAACTGGGGGGCGCGCCCCCCTAGGGGGGCGCCAAAAGCTTTCAAGGCGGGTGCAAGTAGTTAGAATCGTAACAATGAAAATAAAAATGTAGTAATTATGATGTCTTTTGTTTTACAATACTACAAAAATATGGATTAATTATTTATTAAGGAGTATGTGTAATATTTTTTTATGTGGTCATGATCCATGAATGATTGTATTAAGAGTAAAAATTATGTTTATTTTTGCAGTAATTAGTATTTTTTCTAGTTTTTTTCTATCAATGTAATAATTGTAATCTATATAATGCTAAAACAGTTTGAAAAAAGATTATGATGAAATTTTGTTTCATATCCATATAATGGTAAAACAGTTTGAAAAAAGATTATGATGAAATTTTGTTTCATATCTATATAATGCTAAAACAGTTTGAAAAAAGATTATGATGAAATTTTGTTTCATATCTATATAATGCTAAAACAGTTTGAAAAAAGATTATGATGAAATTTTGTTTCATATCTATATAATGCTAAAACAGTTTGAAAAATGATTATGATGAAATTTTGTTTCATCATAATATATTTTATTTTACCCATTTTCTATGAACAATGTTTATTTTATTGAAGTATAGTACAGTGCATTCCTTTAAAAAATCAACAGCAATGAAATAAAAATCTATCATTCATACATACATACATACGGTACTTTCTACTTTGGCAAACATTTCAAGGGCGGGGAGGGGTGTGTGTGTGGGGGGGGGGGGGGCATGGGATCTATGCTTAATGCAGAGAGGGGCCGCAAGGCAAAAATATTCAAGAGCCACTGAGTTAAAGGATTCCAATAGGAAAAAATAGCCCGGTGAGGAAAGGAAATAAGGAAATAAATGGACTATATGAAAAAGTAATGAACAATTTAAATAAAATATTTTAAAAACATTAACAACATCAATTTCCCATTTTTTCCGTTCTCCTTATTCTTATCATCCAATACATTCTTATAATCATAATCATCAGCACCTATCTACTGCCATTTCTCCAATAATCCCAAAAAGTACATCTTTTATAATTCCAAAAAAGTACATCTTTTTAATTCCAAAAAAAAAACTTGGCTCTGAAAACTCTAAGTTTCAAGTCCAATTATTTCTCATCTTTTCTACTGGGTGTCGAGACTTCAGACTTCATCCTCACCCCCTAAGGAAACTTCTTCAAACACCAAACTTCTTCAAACTTCTTCACACCTTTCTATAAACTTCCTTCCTTCGGAGATTCATTACCCCAAAAAAAGACTTTTCGTAGGTGTTTGTGCTTGAAAAGCTGCTTGAGGGCTGCTTGACTAAAGGCAGGTATATATTTGTTTTCCAATTCCAAGTTTGCTTTTCATCTTTTCGTTTTTTTCGGGAACTTTATCTTGCTTATTATAAGGATTTCTGTAATTATTATTTTTTGGAGAGAAGAGAGAGAGAGGAGAGAGAGAGAGAGAGAGAGAGATAAATGTAGAGTGGAACAATAACAGGATCACACAAACACACACATTCACACATGGAGAGAGAGAGAGATGAGAGAGAGAGAGTGGAACAATAACAGGATCACACAAACACACATTCACACATGGAAGAGAGAGAGAGAGAGAGAGAGAGAGAGTGGAACAATAACAGGATCACACAAACACACACATTCACACATGGAGAGAGAGAGAGAGAGAGAGGAGAGAGAGAGAGGGGAGAGAGAGAGAGAGATTTGAGCATATCTTTTCATTTGGAGGGGTACTTTTTATACATTTCACAACCACTTTTTATTCTTCTTCATTTACAATTTTATCTTGCTTATTATAAGGATTTCTGTAATTATTATTTTTGGAGAGAGAGAGAGAGAGAGGAGAGAGAGAGAGATGAGAGAGGAGAGAGAGAGAGAGAGAGAGAGAGAGAGAGAGAGATATTTGAGCATATTATCCCTCTAAGAGGGACACTGTCATAAGGACTTCCTTTCATTATTTTTGTTTATTTCAGAGACAGAAATTTGAGTATATTTTGATATTGGAAGGAACACTGTCAGTACATCTCCACAACCCACTTTTTAGACTTCTCTTACTTATTACTGCATAATGCTCTGAATGGTCATCTGGGTCCCAACGCCTTTCAGCTTAGGTTTTGTGAAATTTTACCTCCCAACAAAAATAGATTTTTTTTTTTAAGACTTTACAGATTTATTTTTCTCATAATTTTGCTGCCAATAACGAGGCCTTTAACCCAACTTAAATTTAGTCAAAATTTTACCCCAAAACAAAAACAAAATTATTTACCTAAACATTACAAAGAGAGATCTCATCTCTTCATGATTTTTATTTAGTCCTTTTTACTGTAGTTCTCCTTTGCTAAATTATTCGTGTCTTCTCTCTCTCTCTTCTCCTCTCTCTCCCTCATCTACTTCTCTCTCTCTCTCTCTCTCTCTTCATGTGTGAATGTGTGTTGTTTTGTGTGATCCTGTTATTGTTCCACTCTCTCTCTCTTCCTCTCTCTCTCTCTCTTCTCTCCATGTGTGAATGTGTGTGTTTGTGTGATCCTGTTATTGTTTCCACTCTCTCTCTCTCTCTCTCTCTCTCTCTCTCTCTCTCTCTTTCCATGTGTGAATGTGTGTGTTTGTGTGATCCTGTTATTGTTCCACTCTCTCTCTCTCTCTCTCTCTCTCTCTCTCTCTCTCTCCATGTGTGAATGTGTGTGTTTGTGAGATCCTGTTATTGTTCCACTCTACATTTATCTCTCTCTCTCTCTCTCTCCTTTGGTAAAATATATGTCTTCAGTCAGATTACTACCCCTAGAGTGTTATTAGGTCCTTTGACTGGCCAGACAGTACTACATTGGATCCTTCTCTTCAGAATACGGCTCATTTATCCTCTGTTTACACACCACACCACACACGCACACTGAATAGTCTGACCCATTCTTTCCACACTCTTCTATGTCCATCATACACCTGACAACACTGAGATTACCTAACAATTCTTCTTCATCCAAAGGGGTTAACTACTGCACTGTAATTGTTCGGTGGCTACTTTCCTCTTGGTAAGGGTAGAAGAGAATCTTTAGCTATGGTCAGCAGGTCTTCTAGGAGAAGGGCACTCCAAACTCAAACCATTGTTCTCTAGTCTTGGGTAGTGCCATATCCTCTGTACCATGATCTTCCACTGTCTTGGGTTAGAGTTCTCTTGTTTGAGAGTACACTCGGGACACACTATTCTATCTACTTCCTTATTTCCTTTCCTCACTAGGGCTATATTCCATGTTTTGAGCCCTTGGACTTATGGCATACTGCTTTTCTAACTAGGGTTGTAGCTTAGCTACTAATAATAATAGTAATGCCTCACTTTTGATAAAAACATAAGTAACGTCTCTGCGTGGTGTTTCCCAGTCGGGGGTTCGAGTCCCCGCTCAGACTCGTTAGTGCCATTAGTGTCTGCAACCTTACCATCCTTGTGAGCTAAGGTTTGAGGGTTTCGGGGGAAGCCTATAGGTCTATCTGCTGAGTCATCAGCAGCCACTGCCTGGCCCTCCCTGGTCCTAGCTTGGGTGGAGAGGAGGCTTGGGCGCTGATCATATAATATATAATGGTCAGTCTCTAGGACAATTTGTCCTGATTGCTAGGGCAATGTCACTGTCCCTTGCCTCTGCCATTCATGAGCGACCTTTGAAACCTTTAAAACCTTTAAGGAATAGCTGGAAGGGTTATTAAATAATGCGTGCAGTGTTCCGCGTGAAATGTACTCTAGGTACTTCTAAAATTACTTTGGTATCAGAAAACTTGATAATGTTATAATGTTTCTATTTAGAGAAGTTCAACTTAAATTCTGGGATTCTAATTGATAAAGAATTTCTTCTAAGACTTTTAAATGTACATAAAATTGGTTAATAAATCAGCTACTGCTTGGGTCATTTTGCTTCCACATACGTACATATACTAATATGGATAAATATCAAACCCCAACATCGTGTTCAAATAGAAATAAAATTTTCTACCTCATACTTGGGATCGAACGCTGGCCCCTTCTAATGAAAGGCCAGGTCGAAACCAACCATGTCACGGAGGAGCCCATAAAAAGAAATTGGAACCTGACGCTACCAGCTGTCCGGGATTTACCTGGCGAGACATCAGTCTCTTACCCAGCGAGTTTTACCCAATTTCCCGGGCCACCACGTGACACAATTGGTAGTAATTCATTCAAATTACCCTTAATGAGTCAATACTTGGGGATCGAACGCTAGCCCCTTCTAATGAAAGGCCAGGTCAATTTCTTTTATGGTCTCTCGGGACATGGTTTGGTTTCGACCTGGCCTTTCATTAGAAGGGGCTAGCGTTCGATCCCAAGTATGAGGTAGAAATTTATAGACTAATATTTTTATAGTTAGATATACTTACGTTTGTATACATTTATATATATATATATATAAACCAGGGTAAGATTCCTCTTGAACTACGAATCATTAACAAATTGATAATATTTTTTTTCACCCAATGACATCCGAATCTGGAGGAGACATCTGCTCGTTCATACTCATTCAGGACTAATGGAAGTTGAATTAATCTCAATCAATGCAAATGGAGAATTGGATTGACATTGGTAGTGACATTTGAATGATAAAAACCAGGTTTTTTTTTTTGAGAGACACATCAAATTTTGTCTGATTAGCTGAAGCCTTTTTTTTGGGCCTCTCTCTCTCTCTCTCTCTCTCTCCCTCTTCGTTCTCTACTCTCTCTACTCGTCTCTCAAAAATTGATTTCCATATTTCCCTATTTCCAGCGACGCAACCGGACCACCTTCACCGCCCAGCAGCTCAGCGAACTGGAAGCGCTTTTCCAGCGCACTCACTATCCTGACGTCTTCCTGAGGGAGGAAGTCGCCTGCAGGATCAACCTGTCGGAGGCTCGTGTCCAGGTAAGCTGTAGGATGTGTTTTTTGAAGGAGGTGTTGTGGGGGGGGGGGGAATGGTCTGGTTTGTGAACGTGTGATTTATTGTTTTTTTTTATGTTAGATGTTGTGTTTTTTGTGATTATTAAAAGAAAAGGTAATGCATACGTATGTATGTGTGTGTATGTATATAGTGTATGCATGTTTCATTATATATATATATATATATATATATAAATATTACATATATATACATATATATAGATAAAAATTTTTATTGTTTTATGTCATTTTATTTATTTTCATTTGGTTTTTTAATGTTTATTATTAAATATCAAACTTTTTTATTACTTATACAGCGTAGTCTATGTATTTTTAGGCTCCGATGTTGAAAATAGATTTTCCTTAAGCTTAGCAATAAAGATTTATATCATAACTTTGGTAATATTAATTCATATATATATATATATATATATACACATATATATATATATATATATGTATAGTACAAAACAAATGGCTTATTGAGAAAGTCTCTCAAGATTTTTGGTGATCAATCTATTCTGAAGAAGTGTTTTAATTCTTTCACTATACCTTCTTTTGGGTATTGTTCTCCTGTCTGGTCTTCAGCTGCTGATTCTCATTTTAATTTGTTGGACAGAAACTTACGGTCTATTAAATTTCTTATTCCTGATCTAGATATTAATTTTTTGGCACCGTCGTTCAATTAGTTCATTATGCATGTTGCATAAGATTTTTCATAACTCTGACCATCCTTTACATTCAGATCTCCCAGGACAATTCTATCCTGTTCGTAATACTAGGCAGGCAGTTGATTCTAATAGCCAGGCCTTCTCCATCATGAGGCTCAATACTACACAGTATTCTAGAAGTTTTATTCCAGCTGTTACCAAGTTGTGGAATGATCTTCCTAATCGGGTAGTTGAATCGGTAGAACTTCAAAAGTTCAAACTCGCTGCAAATGTTTTATGTTGAACAGGCTAACATAAGTCTCTTTTTATAGTTTATATATGAAAGATCTGTTTCAATGTTATTACTCCTCTTAAAATATTTTATTGTTTTAATGTTGTTACTGTTCTTGAAATATTTTATTTTAATTTTTTATTATTTTTCATTTCCTTTCTTTAATGGGCTATTTTTCCCTGTTGGAGCCCTTGGCCTTTTAGCATAGTTATAATATATACTGTATATATATATTATATTGCATATGTATATGAATATATATATATATATATATATCTATATATATATATATATATATAGATATATATATATATATATATATATTTTAGAGAGAGAGAGAGAGAGAGATAGATAGAGAGAGAGAGAGAGAGAGAGAGAGAGAGAGAGGCTATATATGTTCACTGCCTATATGTTATAATACATTGTATATATATATATATATATATATATTTATATATATGTATATATATTCACTGCCTATGTATATATATATATACTATATATACACACGCACAATACATATCCTTATACATCTATATACTGTAGATATATACATGTACTCCATACAATTAGACTAATTCTAGTGTCTAATATCCCCCATTTTAATAATGATGAAATACACAATGTTGCAAATAAATAAAAAGACTAATTCATATTTGATAGAAGCCCTAAATCGCAAGAAAGGATAAAGAGTACAAAGAAAACTAAAATATGAATATGAATACGAATAAAACCGTGTATATATTAATACATTTGAGAGAGACATATGTATACTGAATTATAATCTCATCTACGCCCCTCCCGTCAAACGTATTTATCCAGAAGATTGACGTAGCGTGAACCTAACGCCCACACGTCAATACGCATATAACTCCTGCGTAATCTGGCGTCACAATACGCAAAGAGACGGCTCCGTCGGAGAGGAACTGGGCGTTAAATCCTAACAAAAGGAGATTTTAATAATCCTGTAAAAAAACCTCTTTGACTCCGTCTCTTTCCCGACGCCTCATCCAATTTAATTTTGCTAAGATCTCTTCTTTCGCCAGTCGAGGCTCTTTTCAAGCTGTGTGTGTGTGTGTGTGGGAGAGAGAGAGAGAGAGAGAGAGAGAGAGTGAGAGAGAGAGAGAGAAGTAAATGTGATAATGGTGTAGATTGAAAAGGTGGTTTCGAGAATGGAGTTTGTGCGATGCGTGGCGGATGTCTGCGATGCATGGCGGATGTCTGCGATGCGTGGCGAATGTCTGCGATGCATGGCGGATGTCTGCGATGCGTGGCGAATGTCTGCGATGCATGGCGGATGTCTGCGATGCTGTGGCGAATGTGTGCTATGCATGGCGGATGTCTGCGATGCATGGCGAATGTGTGCGAGTGCATGGCGGATGTCTGCGATGCATGGCGGATGTGTGTGATGCATGGCGAATGTGTGCGATGCATGGCGGATGTCTGCGATGCATGGCGGATGTCTGCGATGCATGAGCGAATGTGTGCGATGCGTGGCGGATGTCTGCGATGCATGGCGAATGTGTGCGATGCGTGGCGGATGTCTGCGATGCATGGCGAATGTGTGCGATGCTTAGCGGATGTCTGCGATGCATGGCGAATGTGTGCGATGCGTGGCGGATGTCTGCGATGCATGGCGAATGTGTGTGATGCATGGCGATGTCTGCGATGCATGGCGAATGTCTGCGATGCATGGCGAATGTGTGCGATGCATGGCAGATGTCTGCGATGCATGGCGTATGTCTGCGATGCATGGCGGATGTCTGCGATGCATGGCGAATGCGTGCGATGCATGGCGGATGTCTGCGATGCATGGCGAATGCCGTGCGATGCATGGCGGATGTCTGCGATGCATGGCGGATGTCTGCGATGCATGGCGAATGTGTGCGATGCATAGCGGATGTCTGCGATGCATGGCGAATGTGTGCGATGCGTGGCGGATGTTCTGCGATGCATGGCGAATGTGTGTGATGCATGGCGGATGTCTGCGATGCATTGGCGAATGTCTGCGATGCATGGTGGATGTCTGCGATGCATGGCGAATGCGTGCGATGCATGGCGTATGTCTGCGATGCATGGCGGATGTCTGCGATGCATGGCGGATGTCTGCGATGCATGGCGAATGCGTGCGATGCATGGCGTATGTCTGCGATGCATGGCGAATGTGTGCGATGCATAGCGGATGTCTGCGATGCATGGCGAATGTGTGCGATGCGTGGCGAATGTGTGCGATGCGTGGCGGATGTCTGCGATGCATGGCGAATGTGTGTGATGCATGGCGGATGTCTGCGATGCATGGCGAATGTCTGTGATGCATGGCGGATGTCTGCGATGCATGGCGGATGTCTGCGATGCATGGCGTATGTCTGCGATGCATGGCGTATGTCTGCGATGCATGGCGGATGTCTGCGATGCAATGGCGAATGCGTGCGATGCATGGCGTATGTCTGCGATGCATGGCGGATGTCTGCGATGCATGGCGGATGTCTGCGATGCATGGCGGATGTCTGCGATGCGTGGCGGATGTCTGCGATGCATGGCGGATGTCTGCGATGCGTGGCGGATGTCTGCGATGCATGGCGGATGTCTGCGATGCATGGCGAATGCGTGCGATGCATGGCGTATGTCTGCGATGCATGGCGGATGTCTGCGATGCATGGCGAATGCGTGCGATTGCATGGCGTATGTCTGCGATGGCATGGCGGATGTCTGCGATGCATGGCGAATGCGTCGCGATGCATGGCGTATGTCTGCGATGCATGGCGGATGTCTGCGATGCATGGCGAATGCGTGCGATGCAATGGCGTATGTCTGCGATGCATGGCGGATGTCTGCGATGCATGGCGAATGTGTGCGATGCATGGCGTATGTCTGCGATGCATGGCGGATGTCTGCGATGCATGGCGAATGCGTGCGATGCATGGCGTATGTCTGCGATGCATGGCGGATGTCTGCGATGCATGGCGGATGTCTGCGATGCATGGCGAATGCGTGCTATGCATGGCGTATGTCTGCGATGCATGGCGGATGTCCTGCGATGCATGGCGAATGTCTGCGATGCATAGCGGATGTCTGCGATGCATGGCGAATGTGTGCGATGCGTGGCGGATGTCTGCGATGCATGGCGGATGTGTGCGATACATGGCGGATGTCTGCGATGCATGGCGAATTGTGTGCGATGCGTGGCGGATGTCTGCGATGCATGGCGAATGTGTGCGATGCATGGCGGATGTCTGCGATGCATGGCGAATGTGTGCGATGCGTGGCGGATGTCTGCGATGCATGGCGAATGTGTGCGATGCATGGCGGATGTCTGCGATGCATGGCGAATGTGTGCGATGCGTGGCGGATGTCTGCGATGCATGGCGAATGTGTGCGATGCATGGCGGATGTCTGCGATGCATGGCGAATGTCTGCGATGCATGGCGGATGTCTGCGATGCATGGCGGATGTCTGCGATGCATGGCGTATGTCTGCGATGCCATGGCGTATGTCTGCGATGCATGGCGGATGTCTGCGATGCATGGCGAATGCGTGCGATGCATGGCGTCATGTCTGCGATGCATGGCGGATGCCTGCGATGCATGGCGGATGTCTGCGATGCATGGCGGATGCCTGCGATGCGTGGCGGATGTCTGCGATGCATGGCGGATGTCTGCGATGCGTGGCGGATGTCTGCGATGCATGGCGGATGTCTGCGATGCATGGCGAATGTGTGCGATGCATGGCGGATGTCTGCGATGCATGGAGAATGTGTGCGATGCATGGCGGATGTCTGCGATGCATGGAGAATGTGTGCGATGCATGGCGGATGTCTGCGATGCATGGCGAATGTGTGCGATGCATGGCGGATGTCTGCGATGCATGGCGAATGTGTGCGATGCATGGCGGATGTCTGCGATGCATGGCGAATGTGTGCGATGCATGGCGGATGTTCTGCGATGCATGGAGAATGTGTGCGATGCATGGCGGATGTCTGCGATGCATGGGCGAATGTGTGCGATGCATGGCGGATGTCTGCGATGCATGGCGAATGTGTGCGATGCATGGCGGATGTCTGCGATGCATGGCGAATGTGTGCGATGCATGGCGGATGTCTGCGATGCATGGAGAATGTGTGCGATGCATGGCGGATGTCTGCGATGCATGGCGAATGTGTGCGATGCATGGCGGATGTCTGCGATGCATGGCGAATGTGTGCGATGCATGGCGGATGTCTGCGATGCATGGCGAATGTGTGCGATGCATGGCGGATGTCTGCGATGCATGGCGAATGTGTGCGATGCATGGCGGATGTCTGCGATGCATGGCGAATGTGTGCGATGCATGTGCTGATGTCTGCGATGCATGGCGAATGTGTGCGAATGCATGGCGGATGTCTGCGATGCATGGCGAATGTGTGCGATGCATGGCGGATGTCTGCGTATGCATGGCGAATGTGTGCGATGCATGGCGGATGTCTGCGATGCATGGCGAATGTGTTGCGATGCATGGCGGATGTCTGCGATGCATGGCGAATGTGTGCGATGCATGGCGGATGTCTGCGATGCATGGCGAATGTGTGCGATGCATGGCGGATGTCTGCGATGCATGGCGAATGTGTGCGATGCATGGCGGATGTCTGCGATGCATGGCGAATGTGAGCGATGCATGGCGGATGTCTGCGATGCATGGCGAATGTGTGCGATGCATGGCGGATGTCTGCGATGCATGGCGAATGTGTGCGATGCATGGCGGATGTCTGCGATGCATGGCGAATGTGTGCGATGCATGGCGGATGTCTGCGATGCATGGCGAATGTGTGCGATGCATGGCGGATGTCTGCGATGCATGGCGAATGTGTGCGATGCATGGCGGATGTCTGCGATGCATGGCGAATGTGTGCGATGCATGGCGGATGTCTGCGATGCATGGAGAATGTGTGCGATGCATGGCGAATGTCTGGCGGGAGATATATTATTTGTTCACATTTCATTCTAATTCTTCTTTCGTGATGCAAATCTACACTGGGGGAAGAAGAAAAAGAAGAAGAAGAAGAAGAAGGCAGTTGGATAGTAAAATAAGGAGATATGATTATGTTTACATTTCATCTTAATTCTCCTTTCGTGATGCAAATCTACACTGGGGGAAAGAAGAAGAAGAAGAAGAGGTAGAAGAGGAGGAAGAAGAATAAAGATGATAAAGTAACGGGGAGATAAAGCAGAGGGTGATAAAGTAGAGGAGCTAATAGGAAAAAGGGAATTAGCTTTTGGAAAGAGATACAGAAGAGAAGAGGATGAAAATTACAATTTCAGAGAGAACTGATAAAAGATTATGAATGACTTTATGTTCTTGATTAAGTTTCCGATTTTATCTTCGGTCTCCGGATTGATGATTATGGATGTGTTTGTCTGTTTATCTAGATGATGATGCTGTTATCTCCTTGTCCAGATTATATATGTATATATATATATATAATATATACGCTTTATATATATAAATTATATATATATATATATATATATAATGTATGTATATATGTATATATATATATATATATATGTATGTATATATATTATATATAATACTATATATATATATGTATATATATATATATATATATACACACATACACACACATATATATATATATATATATATTTATACATATATATAAATATATGTGTGTACAGAAATATACACTGTATATAGTTTTTATATAGATATATAGACATATATATATATATATATATATTTATTTATTTATTCTACCCCTCACCCCGTGACCTTTTTAACCTGATTGCAATCCAACTGGATTGTAACCAACACAACTCTTTTAACCCCGATTTAAACAAAAATCCCAGCT
>NW_027171969.1:10000-30000 GCF_036898095.1 Palaemon carinicauda
CTACAAGAAAAATAATAAATAATCATGATGAAATATTTTAAGAATAGTAACAACATTAAATTAGATCTTTTATATATAAACTATAAAAACTTCAAAATAAACAAGAGGAAGAGAAATAACAAAGAACAGCGTGCCCTAGCGTACCCCTCAAGCGAGAGAACTCTAATCCAAGACAGTGGTACGCCATGGGCCATGGTACAGAGGCTATGGTACTACCCAACAGTAGAGAACAATGGTTTGATTTTGGAGTTTCCCTCCTAGAAGAGCTGCTTCCCATAGCTAAAGAGTCTCTTTTACACTTACCAAGAGGAAAGTAGCCACTGAACAATTACAGTGCAGTATTTAACCCCCTGAGCGAAGAAGAATTTTTTGGTAATTGCATTGTTATCAGGTGTAAGAGGACAGAGAAGAATATATAAAGAATTTGCCAAACTATTCTGTGTATGTGTAGGTAAAGGAAAAATTAATTGTATCAGAGAGAAGGATCCAATGTACTACTGTCCGGCCAGTCAAAGGACCCAATAACTGCCAACGGTACTATCTCAACAGGTATCTGGTGCCCTGGCCAAAATATTACCTATAAAATAATAATAATAATAATAATAATAATAATAATAATAATAATAATAATAATAATAATAATAATAATAATAATAATAATAATAATAATAATAATCCAGGGCTTTCCAGTTGAATTGAGTAAGACCTCTGTGATGAAAATTTCGTCATAATCCGTTGAGTAGTTTTGACTTGATTGCATATTCTCCTTGGTGAAGGTAATAAACGGACTCAAAAACATAACCTCTTTGGCGATGGTAATAATAATAATAATAATAATAATAATAATAATAATAATAATAATAATAATAATAATAATAATAATAATAATAATAATAATAATAATAATAATAACAGCCTTTCTTGATTCAGATATATAAAGAGAGATTTGATTTTTGTGTGTGGGGAATATTCTATATAAACAAAAATTAACATAAGACTGAAGAAATACTATGATGTTTAAAGATTTTTATCAGCAATAGTTTGATGGAAGAATACTATATTTTCATTGTTTTGCTCGTTGAATGAATATACAGGTGGTTATTATTATTATTATTTATTATTATTATTATTATTATTATTATTATTATTATTATTATTATTATTATTATTATTATTATTATTATTAGCGGAACCGGTGTAAATTACACGAAATGATATTTTCAATACTAATTATATTGTTCCTAACCTATATATGTTTGAATAAAATGTGATAAAATTTGACTTGTATATTTATTTAAAAAATTGAGCAATATATGAAAATATTTACAAAACTTCTTTATATACAACATTTCTAGGGAAGGTAGTTCGTCTTCTCTGGCTATGAGTAGAATTATTCTGAGGAAAAATTTTCACTCCTACACTGTTTATATACCTCGCTCTTGAGAAGGCTACATAAAGTTGTCCATGAGTAAAGCAAGGTTCTGGTAGGTAGATCCCAACCTTATCGAAAGTCTGTTTTTTAGCTTTATTAAGGGTCATTGAATGTGATAGACGGACGGGAAATTGAGTAATTTCTAGGAGGGTTTGAAGCAAAGGTGATCAGAATTATGAGAAATCTTTTACTATAAGAACGGATTAGTTGTTAAACGAAAAGGCTTGAGATTAATTTTATGATATAGGTTATGGAAATTGATAGAAATAGATTTTTTGTCTAATATTTAAAAAAGAGTCAGGTGCTAAGGACCGAATTCGGAAAATTATATAACATGTGCTTTGGTTGAGTAATCAAAGTGTAATATGGATTTGTAAGAGTATGCCATAAAAGTATTTCCGTTTTCTTTAAAGCGTGACACACTAGTATACCATGAATTTATTTCCGTTTTCTTTAAAGCATGACACAAAATAAATGACACATACGCTATCGTATTAATTTATAGATTATTATTATTATTATTATTATTATTATTATTATTATTATTATTATTATTATTACTTTTAGTAGTAGTAGTAGTAGTAGTAGTAGTAGTAGTTTGATGAAATATAGCAGAATTAGTTCTTTATAGAATATGCATGAGCTATCTAGCCATTTCGGGAGAATATTGGAAATTTTTTTACTCTGATATTCATAAGAAAGATATGCTCCTTTTATGAAACATTTAACCCTTCAAGTCAGGTAGTAACATTGATATTCCTTTCCTTCTTTGTCAATTGTCTGAATATCATGCAACCTTTCTTATTCTATATATGAATTATGAATTTTGGAACGACTAAATGAGAACATATCTAATGATATATTTGGGAACCATTTCTCTCACCAATTTCTTATTTCAAATCGTACGAAAACTTAGCTTGATTAAATCAAATGAAATGAATATATGGAACTAAATAAACCATCACCGTTATTTACATACAAGGCATAACTATTTCAGTGAATTACAGGTTTGCGGGCTACCTTGCCAATGGAATAGTAGAGAAATGTATATATCATCATTAGCTACACACGAGGGGCTTCCAGGCTACCTTGGCGAAGGGGAGAGACTAGTGAAATGAATCAGTCAACAACGTTAGATAGAATCAAATTGCTTCCAGGCTTGCTTGGCAAAGGGGACAATTATGATATGAATCATTCAAATCGTTAGCTAGAGACGAAGGGCATCCAGGTACTTGGTGAAAGGGATAGGAGCAAAATAAGTCAATCAAATACTTACCTACAGACTAGGGGCTTCTAGGATACCTTGGCAAAGTGGACGGTGGTGAAATGAATCAATCAAATCCTTAGCTACAGCCAAGGGGGTTCCGGGCTACCTTGGCAAAGTGGAAAATAGCGTAATGAATCAATAAACATCGTTAGCTAAAGAAACAAGGAGCTTCCAGGCTTCCAGGCTACCTTGACGAAGAGGACAGTAGCAAAATGAATAATACAAATTGTTAGCTTCAGATGAGGTGTTTTCCATGCTACCTTGTCGAAGGGAAGAGTAGCAAAATTAATTAATCAAATTGTTAGCTACACATGAGGGACTTCCAGACTACCTTGGCAAAGGGGACAGTAGTGAAAAGGATCATTCAAATTGTTAGCTACATACAAGGGGCTTCAAGGCTACCTTGGCTATGGGAGCAGAAGTGAAATGATTGTTTCAAATTTTTAGCTACAGATCGAGGCTTACGTGATGCCTTGGCGAATGGGACAGTATCGAAATAAATCAATCAAAATTGTTAGCTACAGAAGAAGGGCCTTAAGGCTACCTACGGTGAAGGGGAAAGTAGCAGAATGAATCAATCAAATCGGTAGCTACAATCGATGGTGTTCCAGGCTACCTTGGTGAATGTGAAAGTATAAAAAATAATTATTAAAATTTTTAGCTACAGACAAGGGTGTTCTTGGCTACCTTGGTGAAGGGAACAGTATCAAAATTAATCAATCAATATCATTAGCTACTTACGAAGGGCTTCAAGGCTACCTTGGCAAAGGCGACAGTGGCAAAATGAATCAAACAAATTATTAGCTACAGATGAGACGATTCCAGGCTACCTTATCAAATGGGACAATAGATAAATTAATTTCTAGAACCCTCAGTGACATACGAAGGACTTTCAGACTATGTTAGCGTAGGAAAAATTATCAAATTTATTCAATAAAATTATTAGATACAGACAAGAGGCATCCAGACTACCTTGGTAAAGGACCCACTAACGAAATGAAGCATTCGAAACTTTAGCTACACTCGAGGAGTTTCCAGGTTATCTTGGTGAGGTGACAGTAACGAAATAAATCAATCAAATCATTACCTACAGACGGTGGGCTTCTAGGCTACCTTAGTGGAGAGGACAGTCATGAATCAATCATATATTTGGATATAGCCTATGGATTTCTAGACACTATGGGCTTCCGGACACAATTGGCGTGAGGGACAATAACAAACTGATTCATTCTAAACTTTATATACATACCAGGGGCTTCCAGGCACAATTGGCAAAGGGACGAGTACGAAAGAAATCATTCATACTGTTATCTGGAGATGACGGCCTTCCAGGTTACGTTGATAAAGGGGTAGTAGTAAATGTATCAATCAAATCGTTTGCTACAGATGAGGGGCTTCAAGCTACCTTAGAAAAGAGGACATTAGCGAAATAAATCAATGAAATTGCTAGCTGCAGACGAGCGGCTTAAAGGCTACCTCACCAAAGGGAAAGTAGAAAAAAGAATCAATCAACATCATTAGTTAAACACGAGGGGCTTCCAGGCTACCTTCGTCAAGGGGAAAATAACAAAAGAAGTTACTCAAATTGTTAGCTAAAGATGAGGGGCTTCCAGGCTACCTTGGGAAAAGGGAGAGTAGCAGAAAGAGTCAATGCAATCGTTAGCTAAAGACGAGGGGCTTCCATGCTACCTTTGGGAAGGGGAAAGTAGCGAAAGAGGTCAATCGTTTAATCAAACTATTAGGTAATGATAAGGGGCTTCTAGGCTAATTTGGGAAAGGGGAGAGTAGCGGAAAGAATCAATTAAATCGTTAGATAAAGACGATGGGGCTTAAAGGCTATCTTGTTGAAGGGGATATTAGCGAAATGAATCAATAAACATTGTTAGCCCCAGACGAGGCATTTGAAGGCTACCTTGATGGAGGAGAGAGTAGTGAAATAAATAAAGCAATATCGTTAGCTACAGACAAGGGACTTGCAGGCTACCATAAGGAAGGGGAGAGTAGTGAAATTAATCAATCAAATCATTAGCTACAGACAAGGGCTTCCGTGCTACTTTGGTAAAGGTTAGAGTAGCGAAAAGAATCAATCAAGACCGTTAGCTACATACGAAAGGCTTCGACGCTACATTGGGAAGAGGAGAGAAGCGAAAAGATTCAATCAAATGGTTGGCCACAGATGAGAGGCTTCAAGACTACCTTGCCGAGGGTTACAGTAGCAATGTGAATCATTTAGATCTTTGGGTACAGACGTAGAGCTTCCAGGCTTCCTTGGTGAATGGGGTAGTAGTAAAATGAATCATACATATTGTTAGGTACAGATGAGGGGCTTCTGGGTAACACTGACTAAGGGGACAGTATCGCGATGAATCAATCAAATCGTTCGTTACAGATGAGTGGTTTCCAGGCTACCTCGGGAAAGGGAACAGTAGAGAAATGAATCAATCAATTCGTTAGCAACAGGCGAGGGCCTTCCAGGCTACTTTGGAAAAGGGGATTGTAGCAAAAAGAATCATTTAAATATATAGCTACAGACTATGGGCTACCAGGCATCCTTGGCAAAGTGGACAGTAGCGAAATGAATTTATCAAATCGTTATCTACAGACGAGTGGCTCCCAGGCTACGCTGGCGAAGAGGATGGTAGCGAAATAAATCATTAAAATATATAGCTACAGACGAGTGGCTTCCAGGATATCATGGGCAAGGGGTGAGTATCGAAATGAATCAATCAATTCATTACCTACAGACGAGGGGCTTTCTGGCTACCTTGGCGAAACGGACAGTAGCAAAACGAATAATTCAAAATTTAGCTACAGACAAGTGGCTTCCAGGCTACCTTGGAAAAGACAACAGTAGAGAAATGAATCAATCAATTAATATCCTAAGACGAGGGGCTTCCACACTACCATGGCGAAGGGGATAGTAGTGAAATGAATCATTAAAATTTTTAGCTACAGATAAAGTGCTTCCAGGCTACCTTGGAGAAGGGGACAGTAGCAAAATGGTTAATTCAAATCGTTAACTACACACGAGATGCTTCCAGGCTACCTTGAAAAAAAACACAGTAGCGAAATGAATCAATCAAATAGTTAACTACAGACGAGGGCATCCAAGGTACAGTGACGAAGGGGAGATTAGCAAAATGAATCATTCCAATAGTTAGTTATAAACCAGGGGATTCCAGCTTATCTTGGCTGAGGGTAGAGTAGCTACCCAAATTTCTGAAGAAAAGAAAGTTTCAAAACTAGATATGGCTTCATTGTACTTGAAGATGATTTCTTTAGTAACTGTTTGGTGTAAGAGTAATCATCTCGTCTCAATAGTCCATTCTTCCAGATGACTTGTGAGCCTTCCATATTTGAATTATTTCATTATGGTTATAAATAAATTTCTTTCAACTGGTCATTGAAATGATTTTTCTCCGTGCTTATGTCATAGAATTTGATTGTGATATTTTCCTTTGCAACTGTACTATTAATTATATTTTATTTCCTTTATATGAAATATTTTTGGCTTCCTATTCAAAGTATGATAGAAATAACTCAAAGGTAATAATATAGTGCATAAAGATTGTTTCATGTGAATCATTTATCTGTTTTTTACATTATTTTATGCAATATATAATGAACATTTTAAATAGTACTTCTGAAAGTAACATTTGTGAAGTTTTCTTCAATAGAGACGAATATATATATATATATATATATATATATACACACACACACATATATATATATATATATATATGTATATATATATATATATATATATACATATATATACATATACATACGAGGGCTGTTAAAAAGGTATCCAACCATATTCTTTTTTTCCAGCATGTGATGGATTTGAATTAAGCGCACCTGCATGAATCAACCTTGAAACTTCGTGTGCATGCATAAATTTTTTCCTGCTTGTTGGTAGTGTCAGTTTTTGACAAGCAGCACTTAAGTGAGGTAGTGTGTAGTGATCTCGTCGGTTTTTTCATTTCAAGGAAAGTGACAGAATGACTGGAGCAGTGTTACTGCATAATACAGATTAAGGAGTGGTATAACCGGTTTAAAGACAGCCGTATAATGGTGGAGAGTAAGCCACGCTCTAGTCGGCCATCAACAAACAGAAATGACCAGGTAATTGCCGAAGTGAACACTTTGGGGATGCGGGATCGTCGTGTGACTATCCGAGAAATTTTGGAAGAGGTGGACATCAGCACTTTTTCAGCATATTCCATTATGACTGAAATTCGTGCCAAGTTCGTGCCAAAGCTGCTGACGGTGTAGCAAATGGAACTTCGTGTTGAATTCTCACAGGACATGCTGGAATCCACGAACAGTGACCCTAACTTCATGAACACCATAATCACTGGTAACTAGTATTGTGTGTACGGTTAGGACCCAGAAACCTGATCCCAGTCGTCACAGTGGAAGCATTCCACCTCACCAAGACCAAACAGCAACGTCAAAGTGAAGCTGAGTGTTTTCTTTGACTCTTGCGGTGTGGTGCATCACAAATACACACCATATGGTTTAAAAATCAACAAAAAGAGTACTAGAGGGATGTCCTCCGTCACCTACGTGATGCTGTGCGTCGCAGAGACGACAACGCTTCAGCACATTCATCCCACTTCGTTCAGACTTTTTTGGAAAATGATCAGACCCCTATGGTTCAGCAGGCTCCTTACTCTCTGGATATGGCTCCTTGCGACATGTGGCTCTTCCCTAAACTCAAGAGACGTTTGAGAAGATCGTGATTTTAGACTAGAGAGGACATTATGGCTGCTACGACAGCCGAACTAAAGTCCATATCGAAAGAAGTTTTCTCGGAATGCCTCTAGCAATGGCAGCACCGGTGGGAGAAGTGTGTGGAGTTCCAAGGAGACTACTTTGAGGGTGATTAGGTTTCTAACGCTCAAGGTTTACCAGTTTTCATTCCCCGGCAAAAGGTTGGATATTTTCTAACAGCCGCTGTATATATATATATATATATATATATGTGTGTCTGTGTTTGTGTGTGTGTTTGTGTGTGTTTGTGTGTATATATATTTATATATATATATATATATATATGTATACATATATATATATATATATATATATATACATATATATATATATATATATAGAGAGAGAGAGAGAGAGAGAGAGAGAGAGAGAGAGAGAGAGATTTTAGTTCAAATCCACTTCCTTTTTATATGATTATTGTAACTATTAGAAAGGTGAGTCAGACAGTCAAATACTATTCAGTTTTATACTCAATTTTAAAAAGCTTCTCCCCTTCTCCTAAATGGTTAACAAGATAAACCTTATGGTACCAATGATATTTGTAATCATCAAATATCTGAATGATGGGATGTTGGTGCAAAATAATCTGAAATGCAGAGCTTTCCCATGAACAAAGAAAAACAATGAACATGGAGTTCGTAAGTATTCCTAAAAAAAAAAATCCAAGGTTTATCCCAGAATGGAACATAAAAGTGGATTGTGAATAGCAATTCTATCCAATACCATGGAAACTTTTCTCATTCCAGACATTTTTATCTTGAAGGGACTTTATTAAAACACTTTGAAAAGCATATTATTATTTAAGGTTTTTTTCCTTGTAATTCGTAAGAAAAATGTCATTACATTCATGTCCCACATAAAAGCAACTAAAATTACGATTGGTTTCCTAGAAACCTTATTTTTATGTTTTTTTTTCGTTTTTCTTTTTTCTCAAAAGTTATAATCACGATTCAGATACTTTTATACATTTTTTTTATTCATTTACAAAGAATAGTTTGATATTAAGAACATATATCAGTCAGTTGGTAGTGAAGTTTTGGGATTTGCAGTTACAAGGCAAAAACCAAGGATATTAAATGGTATTTGGGATGCTGTAAAAAGGAGAGAGAAAGAAAATGATTGAATAAAGTTTTCGAGGAAATAATGTAAATTACAAGGTAAAACATGCAAAATATTCCAGTAATTTTAGTGAGGTAAAAAGAAAAGCCAGGATAGATTGGAAAGAATATCTAGACAGGAAAGGAGATGAGGTTGACAAAGCTATGAATTCAGGGAGTGGCTATGGTGTAAGAATTGTTCACATAATTATTAAGGGAATCTCTACTTGGGCAAAGAAGAAGAAGCGTATACCCATCAAAAAGAGCGATGTGCCTGTTATAACAAAAGAATATAAAGAAAAGGAAGGTTAAATGGAACACTTTAGTGAGGTCAGGAATAGGAGATATGAAGGGAATAACTTGATTGATATAACTGATACAGAGGACGACCTTGATATGCCCATGAATGAGTTTAGTGTGTTTCAGGTGGTAGCTATTATTAAAAAACAAATAGATGGAAACCCCTTGGATGGAATTGAATAACTGTTTAGATGATATTGACCGAATTAAAGTGACTACCCACTAGATTATTTTGAAGAATTTGGCGAGACAAGGCAAAACCTGATAGGAGTGTCGGTGAAAATGGCCAAAAGAAAGATGTGACTACTTACAATATTTACAAAGGTATCTAGACTTACGTCAGTTGTCAAGAAAATATATAGTATGCTCATTCCAAAAAAACTAGAAAGATATATTGATGAAAAGTTGATAAAGGAAAAAACTGGATTTAGAAAAGGTAGAAGCTGTACAGACTAAATTCTCATTTCCAGACATGTGGTACAGCAATTTGTAGAATATAGAAATATAATTTTGATGGCATTTGTGGGCTGTAAAAAAGATTTTGATAGCTGTTCACCAGCCTATGTTGTCGAGAGTCCTATTAGAAATGTAAATTTGATTAAGTGTTCATAAGCATAGTTAGTGCATTTTAATGTTAGTGGAGTCCTATCAAATGACTTTCCAGATTGAACAGTGGAGTACTCCAGGGGAATGAGTTTTCACCTATGGTGTTTATCTTCCGCATGGATTTTTTAATACACAGAACAGTTGGTGATGGTAGAGAAAGACTGGACTGGAGTGGTAACAAGAAATCAGGTGACCTATATTATGCTTATGACGCTGCCCTTATTTTCAGAACACCAGGGGACTTGCAAAGCTTACTTACCATAATGTATGGAATATCACATGACGTTGGACTAGAGATAAATAGAAGGAAGACAGAGATGATGAGAAAGGAATATGAAATAAAAGGTGAAATATCATTTGAAGGAGAAAGAATTAATTAGGTGGAATCATTTGAATATTTAGGAACTATGATCTCTAATACATGTTCTTTGGAACTGAAGTTTAATGTAAGATTGAAAACACAAATCAGACAATGACTACGGTAAGTAAAGTTTGGAAATCAAATCGCCTGAAATTACATATAAAAATCAGGCTATATATTAGGGTAGAGAGATCGGTGTTACTGTATGGAAAGAGTCGTTGTACGATAATGAAACAATATCCAACAGATTTTGTAGAATTGAAAACATAGCCCTCAGAAGAATATTGAGATTTAGATAGCCAGACAAGACTAATAAGGAAACTATAAGAGAGATTACTCAAGTGACATATGGGGATGATATCATAGTGAGGGGTCGATGGAGATATTTTGGGCATGTTTTTTGCACTACACAAGAGAAGTTAGTTCCCCCAAAGTTTCAACCGGGCTCCACAAGGCATGAGAACAGTTGGAAGACCCAGGCCTACATACCTTAGGACTATGAAGTGTCAATTAGGAGATGATGAAAGGAAAAGTATTGATTTGAAAGCTCAAGAGATGACTGGCGAAATCTAACCAAAGCCCTTTGTGTCAATAGACGATGATGATGAGGATTTAAATTCATGTGGCACCCTTTTTATATAATACCTATAGGTTATATATGTATATTATATAAACGATGATTACCTAAAATTCTCTCTCTCTCTCTCTCTCTCTCTCTCTCTCTCTCTCTCTCTCTCTCTCTCTCTAGTCAGAAATAAATGAAGAACTGAATAAAGAATGGAGAAATTTATTTGAAAGTGATAATATACAGGTAAATTTGGACATACTGTACAAAATACTGGAGAAAATGGTTGAAAAAATATGTACCGAAAAAAAAACAATAAACAAAAGACATGCATACCCAGAGACAGAGGGATCTTATTTCAGAAAATTAGAATATGGAAGAAAAATCTTGCAAAAGAAAAATATGTGTGGGAAATGATGGAAATAAAATGTAAGATAGAAAATGCAGAACAAAAGATAATACAGTCGAAAGAAAATGAAAAAAGGGACTTAGAAGAAAAGACACTACAAAATATATATATAAAAAAGTACTTCTCTCCTATTCAAAAAAGATGAATAAAGGGTGATTAGAAATAGGCCCTCTAAGAATTGAAGGACGGCTAACGAATGAAAAAAAACAAAAACAAATATGGAACATATTAGCAGAAAAAATATGAGTGAGTTCACAAAAAGAATTGCGAATGAGAATAATGAAACAGAAATGAGAGAAGAAAATGTTGAATATCTAACGGATATAGATATTAATCCTGGATAGGTACGCTCCTCGGACACCCCTTTAAGGGTATACTCGGACGTGCGCGACCCCGACGCCAAAAAAAATGATCGAAAAATCAGTTTTTGCAGTAACCTCCTTTTTTCTTTTGCCAAAAAAAACTTCAATGAATGCTTAAAACAACTGTAAAGATAAATACTACTCATATGCAGAAAAACTATATATTATAAATATTTTAAAAAATTAAGTAGAAAAAAAAGACCTTTCATAAAAATTCATAAAAAAAAAAGTTTATACATATATACACAAATCCTTTTAGGAATTGATTCTTGAATGTTTAGGACACATCTTGATATATTTTGGATGAAGTCTGACACATGGAGGTGAAGATCTGAAATGAGAAAAAAAGGGTAACTCTTTTTGGCCAAAAAAATTTGTCCAAATTTCATGAATTTTTTTTGGTACCCAAATGAAATTGGAAGTGGCTAATTTTCTTAGGGATAAACATATGTTATCCTAAAATAGAAATATGTAAAAAAATCTTCATTATTTTGTAAATTACATTTATGTCAGGGGCCATATCTAAAGGTAATTTTTTGAGTACTTAGAAATTTCGTAAATAAATACATATATTTAATATATAATATGATATTTATGCAGGTAAAAATATACCAAAATATCACAAATTCTATAGGGAACAAGAATATATATAGATAGGGCAACTTACGCTTCGGATATGTCCACAAAATGGCCGCCAACCACACTGACTCAGACTCCCTTATCTGCCACTGGAAATGTAGGAAGTGTATGTCAACTTCAAGGTGTTATTTACTAATCTAATTATTCGTGGATATGCATAAAAATTGTATGGTGGGTTGCTGGATAATTGTCGATTATTTTACGACTATAAAATTGAAATTCTGACCCCAAAAAAAATTTTTTGAAGGGAAATAAAATCGAAAAAAAAATGTAAAACAATATAATATTTTAGCTAAAAAAAATTGATGATATTCAATAAAAAAGTAATGGTAAACAAAATTTTCCGACAAATAAACATCTAGATGAATCATTACTCTGTGATAGTTCCTTAGTACGTAGTAATTTTGAAAGAAATGGGAAAAAACGAAAAAATGGCAATCACCGGAAAATCGAACACATACCTATATATACGCCATATCTGGCTGAAAAAAAGATAGGCATGGGTAGCCAGATCATCTAGAAACACTTTCCAACACTATGAAAATATAAGTTTTGCGACACTACTTGCCAATTCCTTACGGTAACATGACTAAGAAAAAAAATGCAAAACAAATAAAAAGGGGCACTCGCGGAAAAATGGCCATTCTAATATACGGCATTTCAGAAAAAAAAAATTTCAGCCACGTGCTAGGCAAACCATCAAGGCACATTTTCCGACAAATAAACATATAAATGAATCATTACTCTGTGATAGTTCCTTAGTACGTAGTAATTTTGAAAGAAATGGGAAAAACGAAAAAATGGCAATCACAGGAAAATCGAACACATACCTATATATACGCCATATCTGGCTAAAAAAAAGATAGGCATGGGTAGCCAGATCATCTAAAAACACTTTCCAACACTATAAAAATATAAGTTTTGCGACACTTCTTGCCAATTCCTTACGGTAACATGACTAAGAAAAAAAATGCAAAACGAATAAAAAGGGGCACTCGCGGAAAAATGGCCATTCTAATATACGGCATTTCAGGAAAAAAAATTTCAGCCACGTGCTAGGCAAACCATCAAGGCACATTTTCCGACAAATAAACATCTAAATGAATCATTATTCTGTGATAGTTCCTTAGTACGTAGTAATTTTGAAAGAAATGGGAAAAAACGAAAAAATAGCAATCACCGGAAAATCGAACACATACCTATATATACGACATATCTGGCTAAAAAAAAGATAGGCATGGTTAGCCAGATCATCTAGAAACACTTTCCAACACTATAAAAATATAAGTTTTGCGACACTACTTGCCAATTCCTTACGGTAACATGACTAAGCAAAAAAATGCAAAACAAATAAAAAGGGGCACTCGCGGAAAAATGGCCATTCTAATATACGGCATTTCAGAAAAAAAAGATTTCAGCCACGTGCTAGGTAAACCATCAAGGCACATTTTCCGACAAATAAACATATAAATGAATCATTACTCTGTGATAGTTCCTTAGTACGTAGTAATTTTGAAAGAAATGGGAAAAAACGAAAAAATGGCAATCACAGGAAAATCGAACACATACCTATATATACACCATATCTGGCTAAAAAAAAAGATAGGCATGGGTAGCCAGATCATCTAAAAACACTTTCCAACACTATAAAAATATAAGTTTTGCGACACTTCTTGCCAATTCCTTACGGTAACATGACTAAGTAAAAAAATGCAAAACAAATAAAAAGGGGCACTCGCGGAAAAATGGCCAACATTTTATTATACGCATTTCAGAAGAAAAAAATTTCCGCCCCGTGCTAGGCAAACCATCAAGGCACATTTTCCGACAAATAAACATCTAAATGAATCATTACTCTGTGATAGTTCCTTAATACGTAGTAATTTTGAAAGAAATGGGAAAAAACAAAAAAATAGCAATCACAGGAAAATCGAACACATACCTATATATACGCTATATCTGGCTAAAAAAAAGATAGGCATGGGTAGCCAGATCATCTAGAAAAACTTTCCAACACTATAAAAATATAAGTTTTGCGACACTACTTGCCAATTCCTTACAGTAACATGACTAAGCAAAAAAATGCAAAACAAATAAAAAGGGGCACTCGCGGAAAAATGCCCAACATTCTAATATACGGCATCTCAGATAAAAAAAAAAAAGACATGCACGTGTTAGCCCAACCATCAAGGCACACTTTCTAACACATAAACATGAAAAAAAAAAATCAATAATATACGGCAATTCCTTACTACGTAGTAAATTTTTACAAATATTGAAAAAAAACAGAAATTGGCAACCGCAGTTAAATACCCCATATACCAATAACTACGTCGTATCTGACAAAAACAAAGTCATGCGTGGGTAGGCAGATCATATAGACACACTTTCCAACACTAAAAAAGCAAAAGTTTTACGACAATATTTAGCAATATCTTACGGAAAAATGACTTGGCAAAAAAATGAAAAAAAATGAAAAAGGGGCACTCGCGGTAAAATGGTCCTCGTGGTGATGAACGACATTTTAACTAAAAAAAAAAATCATGCATATGGTAGCCAAACAATCCACCAAGACTTTCCACAACTGATAACCTATACAAGTTTCACCATTCTACGACAATTTCATAATACGTAATAACTTTGATAATTATGCAAATTACCTTAGAAGGGTAAACTCGGTCGCGCTCGACCCCGACGCGTCTCAGAAATCGGGGAAGGAGTACAGCTACAGCAATGCACATCTGGACACTACTAGAGCGTGTTGGCGAGACACCTACTGCAGGTCGATCACCCACAAATTCAGTCACGGGGGTGAGTCACGTGAGAAAAACCTCTTTTTTTTTTGACGCTCGGGGGTTGAAGCCGATATTGTCAAGGCTATAAACAAAATTAAAAATGGATCGGCAGCCGGACCACATGGAGTTCCAGCGATTTTGTTAAAAAAATGCAAACACTATTGCGAAGCCGCTTGCAATACTGCTAAGACAAAGTGTAGATATGAGCGACATATATGTTAAACATAAATTAGCTTATATAACCCCTATCTTTAAAAGTGGATCAAGACTAGAGGCAAGCAATTATAGACCTGTTAGTCTAACATCACATACTATGGAAGTGTATGAGAGGGTAATAAAAAAGAAAATAATGAATCATTTGGTTAAAAATTATTTGTTTGATATAGGTCAACACGGTTTTGTGCCAGAAAAAAGTACACAAACCCAACTGATAGCACACTATGAAAACATATACAAAAATATGATAAATGAAAAAGACACAGACGTGATATACCTAGATTTTGCCAAAGCCTTTGACAAGGTAGACCATAATATATTAGAGAAAAAAAAATGAGAAAGTATAATATTGTGGGAAAGATAGGAAAATGGGTAAAATAATTCCTGCAAAACAGAGAACAGATAGTGGTTGCAAATGACGAGAAATCAGATGAAGCTCAGGTAATATTTGGCGTGCCACAAGGAACGGTATTAGCTGCAATGCTGTTTGTTTTTATGATCTCAGACATAGACTGTGATGTTGAAAACTCTGTAGTGAGAAGTCTCGCCGATGACACAAGAATAAGTAGAGAAATTACTTGTGATGAAGATAGGAACTCACTACAAAGAGATCTAAACAAAATATATGAATGGACAGAGATAAATAGGATGGTATTTAACTCCGATAAATTCGAATCATTAAATTATGGAAACAGAGAAAGAAAGGTATATACATACAAGGGACCTAATAACGAGACAATCACAAACAAGAAAGCGATTAAAGACCTTGGTGTAAAGTTAAATAGGAATATGTTATGCAACGACCAAATAGCAACACTGTTGGCTAAATGTAAAGCAAAAATGGGAATATTATTCAGACACTTTAAAACAAGAAAAGCTGAACACATGATTATGCTTTAGAAAATTTATGTACGTAGTGCACTCGAGTACTGCAATGTGATATGGTACCCACACTTCCAAAAGGATATTGCACAAATAGAGAGTGTAAAAAGGTCCTGTACTGCTAGAATAGAAGAAGTTAGGGACCTTGACTACTGGGAAAGACTGCAAGTTTTAAAACTATACAGTCTAGAAAGGAGAAGAGAACGCTACATGATAATACAAGCATGGAAGAAAATAGAAGGAATTACTGAAAAACATCATGGAGCTAGAAATATCAGAACGAGCAAGCCGAGGTAGATTAATAGTGCCAAAAATATACCGGGAAAACTAAGGAAGGCTCACTGGACATTAATCCACTACGCACCAGCATCGATAATGCAGCGACTATTTAATGTGCTGCCAGCTCATCTAAGAAACATATGAGGAGTGAGCATAGATGTGTTTAAGAATAAGCTCGATAAATACCTAAGATGCATCCTAGACCATCCAAGACTGGAAGATGCAAAATACACCGGAAGATGCATTAGCAACTCTCTGGTGGATATACGAGGTGCCTCACACTGAGGGACCTGGGGGAATCCAAACATAAAATAGGGCATACGGCTCTCTCTCTCTCTCTCTCTCTCTCTCTCTCTCTCTCTCTCTCTCGCTCTCTCTCTCTCTCTCTCTCTCTCTCTCTCTCTCTCTCTCTCTCATGACTATCAACGACTAATTGGAAATGTCACCATCTATGAAAGTAATGAGATATAAGACTGTTTATTCATGAATGAGATTCATCTTTTCTTTATTTTGGAGATTTAACATCACTTTTACTTTCTTAAGTGTAGAGATTCAATATCCAAACAAACATTCTATAAATCCTAATAACATAATGATGTTTTTACTCCGGTGATTGAATCAGAACTTCAAATATAATATAAATACATTGATAATTTCTTATAAGATACAAGCTTAATGTTGATGACAGTTATCAGTCAATTTATTTTATTCGTTTTATATAATTTTATTTGATGTTCCCTTCAAGAATATACTTGGCCAGGATGTGTTGCACTATGTTAGCGGTATTTTTAGATTTATTTCAGAAGCTTGTCTTGTGAAAGGTATTTAACTTCAATAAGGACATATTCAATATTATGGTTTTAAAGTCAATTTTATTTTATATTTTATAACAATCAATAGTGGCATGAAAGACCTTCGATTTTAGGATGCCCGAAAGCTCAAAATCAAAAAACCAATCATGAATCCATATTCAAATTCTATACATCAAAGTAATAATTTTCTGTTATTTTTCTAAGTAATTTTAACTCAATCGTATATTCAGTTTCTCTCTTACCATTTCCCTCTCTTCCCTATAACAATATATGGACATTTTCTCTATCGCTTCCCTCCTTAATTGAGTCTCCTTATCCTCCCCAACTCCAGTTCTCCGTTTCTTCCTCGTAAATCCCCTTTCTCTCTCAATGAAGGGATCCACTATCTCTGTTGCCAGAGAATAAAAACAAAATGGAAATAAGATCCACGAAGGAAACCAAACTGGGCCTTGGTTTTTGACATCTGTATGATTAAAGAGCCATTAAGGTTGTTAGTAATTATTTATCAAAATCGTTTCTGACCATATATTTTTTTTACTGGTCGACTTTTCCAATGGAAGAAAACTCCAAACAAAGTTTCACATCATTATTTCCGGCATTTGTTCTAATTTATAAGTCCTAGTGATTCCATTTATGATATATACATTATCAATCTTTCCAATATTATGTTAGTGTTTTTTATACATATATCTTTAACTGCTTTTAGTGAGGTCTAAACCATGTTACATTATTGTTCTATTTTCTTCGTCAAAACAGGAATCTTACTCGGTCTGATTATCATTTATAATAACAACATTTACATATTTTTTTCCTTCCGTTTAGTAATCCGAGAAAATGGTGACTTTAGCTAAAGACTCATTTGAATGGGAAAACCTTGGATATGAAACGGGTGGTTTATCTGATCATGAAATGTCAGCATCGAATATGAGTTTCTCCTTGTAACTTTAGGCACAATTTAACTTTGATATGTTCATATCATTCTGTCTTGAATTCTATTTTATTATTGATAATTTCTAGTGAGTTAAATCAAAGGATCATAAGTTTAATAATTTCCATCGATATCTATTATCATAAATGGACCTTAATTATGAAATAATTTTGGTTTTTCATAGAAATTTGTAATTAGATATTCTTATACCCATTTGAAACCTCTCTCTCTCTCTCTCTCTCTCTCTCTCTCTCTCTCTCTCTCTCTCTCGTAATTTTTTTTGCTTATATGTGACTTAAAATAGGACCTTTTCAATTGGAGGTAGCAATATTACAGCTGACTGGTGACTTCTTTTCACATCTACTTTAAATCAAATAATATAATTATTCTTAATATCAATGACCCTACCAAGCCGAATATCATATTCTCTAGATAATATCATAAGTTTATATGATTTCATATCAAGGTATACAATTAAAGTTCCCTAACATATCATCAGTGTATCTAACTTCTTAACAAAAGAATGTTTGATCTACGTTTATTTTTATTTTGATTTATGTTGATTTGGATTTATATTTATTTTGTAAAAATAAGTTCATTTTTATATTATACTTTTGTTATATTTTTGTAACAGATTAAATACAAAAGGATTGAAATTAATGCAATTTAATTGTATTTTATATACTGCAATGTACAATTAATGAAAAATCAAGATAATATTGATGCTTCTGTCATTTCCTGGAAACTGCGAAGCGATCATACATTCTTTACTGTAAACCGTTATGGAAATTTCTACTGTATGGCTTTAAGTATCACCAAACTATCTGATAATGAAGAAATTACAATTATTCACTAAAAGAGAACAAATAATTACCCCCATTATATCTCGCATTGCCTTCTCCTATCTTCAATTATATTTCCCAATCAAATTCATGAAATAAATGCGTAATACTTTTATCATAATATGACAAGTACTTTGGAATCAATTTATTGCTGCTATTCTTGATGCATATTGATGGGGGATATTTTTTGGCAAAGTTCAGATATTTCCAACTATAAGTATAGCAACCACACCATCTATTGGCTTCTTTTTAAAGCTTTGCCAATGTTAATTAAGATACCGAGAATATGGGTAAGCAACGGTGGTAGACAATTATTTCAATACAGTAGTTCTCTTTTTCACGTTACTAATACAGTATTTAAATTATAATAATTACAATATTTTTTCAATCAGTTATATCATCTCATTATAAAAATATTTGATGACAAATATAATGAAAATAGATAATCTAATAGTAACCTACACTTCTAGTTTTCCCTATAAAGATTATGTACTTGCCTATCATAGACGGAATAAATACTAAAACAACCAACAAAACCCCTTACAATTTAATTGAATAAATATATAAACGGCCATATCATACAGTTTGAAAGTTACGTATGTAATAATTCCAAAAGTTAGAGGTTGTGAAAGGTTCCCGATTCCTCATATTTAATGTGATTAATTGTCTTCTGACATTTCATAGAATTAGTAGCTCTGAACGTTCAATGGCTAACCTGGTTAAACATAGATATTTTTTTACGTTATATATCAGTCAAATACTAAGATAAAAACAAATACTAAGTGTTTTGTTCATTCTTCCATAATATATATAAAAAAGAAATCAACGAAGAAACGATAGAGCTGAATACCCAACTGCTTTAAAATTCTTTAGGTGACTGATATGTCATTGGAAATATATATTTTTCCTATAAAGGATGATTGCGGTTTCGAAGATTTATAATACTTTCAAATAAAACGAATAATAAATCAAGTGTAATTTTCATGTAACATTTAAAATATTACCCAAGGTATTACCATTCCCTGATATCAACGAGGTATGAATTATTAATCGGTAGAGGAAGAAATTCGAAAGCTTTGTTTTGTGGAAGAGAATTACCACAAGCAGAAGTAACGAGAAATTCATATTGTGATCCTACGTGTTCCTTTGCTTAGTTTTGTTCTAAGTTAAAATAATTTTGATAAACAGAAGAAAGCATTACCCCTCGACGGTATCAGGAATTTCCTACATCGATCTATTCTGACATTGGATTTCCGGTTGGCCATTCTGACAGGAAAATAACACCTGAATTTTAATGCTTCCTTGCTGCCTAATTTTTGCAACCTGCTCCAGAAAAATTTAGGGGAGAGAGAGAGAGAGAGAGAGGAGAGAGAGAGAGAGAGAGAGAGAGAGAGAGATTTCAGACCAATATTAAAGATACGACTTTCGT
>NW_027171969.1:50000-52500 GCF_036898095.1 Palaemon carinicauda
ATGCCATATTAAAAAAATTCTCTTATAACCACGGCAGACCCTGCTCTATTTCCATTGACAGATCCTCACTGTAAAAGTGTATAAAATTTTCCCGTGGATATCCAGATAGTTTTTCAACAAATAACTGTTGTAATTCTTGGAGATGACAATCTTTTTTCATAATATCTGATGTATCTATTTGTACAGACACTGTTTTCTTAAGCCATGGCTCCATATCAATACTTCGTGGTACTGGTACACAAGAATCTATTGCATTGTATTCAAATAACATTGGACAAAGTCTTTTGGTATAAGCATTCATCCTAAAGTTTTCAGCAAAGCAAGCTGTGAATTGATCTACAGCTGGCATTAGACTATTATCACCACCCCTTATGAGTCTCAAGGCAGATATCACCGTCACTTTTTTAATTCTGCGTATAATGCTCAGAATATTAAGTACCATTCTCATGATTTATATTCTTGTTGTCCTTGCACAACCAAGTACAATCCTCATTCCCTCATTTTGCACAACCTCTAATGGCCTAATATCTTTCTCTGAATAAGACGATAATATTGGGGCTGAATAGTCAATAATACTCCGTATAGTGCTTAGATATATTGACCTCAGAACAGGTACACCAACACCACTTCCTCTATTAGATAACACTCTTAGAGGGTTTAGCCTAGAGAGACATATATTCTTGACATGAGTGATTTGACCCTTAACATTACTAAAACTAATATACATTCCAAGATATTTATAACTAGTTACCTTTTCCAATCTCATTCCATTTAATGAGAATTCTTGTCCACCAGCAGTTCTTGATTGGTATTTAGTTTTATTTGCATTAATAACCAACCCTAAACGTACACACAAACACTGGAGATCGTCAATAACCTTGGTGAAACTACTTTCATCTACACATTGAATTTGAATATCGTCAGCATAGACGAGAATCTGAGAATTCCCAAAAAAGTTAAAGGAAGTTACATTGTCCATAACAATATTATAAAGTACAGGGCTCAATTCTCCACCTTGTGGCGTACCAAGTTCAAGCTCTTACTGTTCAGATTCCTCGCCCAGAAACCATACACTTGCCTTTCTATTACTTAAATAGTCTGCAATCCATGTTAATAGATTTCTTTAACACCTTTATTCACCAAATTCTCTAAAATCACATTTTTATTTGCTTATGAAAGGCCCCTTTAAGATCTACAAACAATCGACATCCAACATTATTATTCACAAGACACCCTATCACACAGTCTGTGGTGCTTCTGCTTTTCATAAATCCATACAGTTTATTGGACAGAAGACCATCTATTTCATACATCAATCTGTTCAAGATCATTCGTTCCATCATCTTTGATAAACAGGAAGTTAAAGATATGGGCCTATAATCATCACTATTCTTAGGCACAGGAATGATCAACGGTAAATTCCACTCGACTGGCAATCTCCCATTTCGATACGTAAGATTAACAACTGGACATTCGTTCTGCCTGACGTTTAGTCTATCTGCTCTATCATGGGTGTCTACTGGCTTTGTTTGTGGTTTATTTTCACACAAATGATAATCAGTATTATGTTTTCCAAAACAATTACAGCACTTTGGCTTAACGTAATAAACAATTGCCGTTATGTAATAAAATACTTGTAATGTAACAATTGTTGAACTATATGTTTACATTGTACTTCCTTATAATTTCATTAACAAGACGAGTGTCTAGTTTAAAAAGACCAGCGCTGAGATTTAAAGTTTGATTATCAAAATGTTTAATGAAAGCAGATTCAATAATATTTCTTTTAACAAGGATTTAAAAAAAATTAAAATCACCGAGGAGTTTTCCCTGTCAATGCAGTGGTTAAAATCATTCATGTGGACAAACAAGGCACTAGACATTTGTCCTGTCCTAACTGCATATCGATGTTGTTTAATTTGGTTGTTAACCAGTTTTCCAATTTTCCAGTTTTCCAAATTCCACAAGTGACGGAGTTATTGCCTCCATGGATGTCGAGTCCCTATTTACTAACGTTCCCGTGAATGAAACAATAAAATTCATAATGGACAGAGTTTATAGGGATACAACGACACCCACCCTCAACATCCCCGAGGCTTCTCTCCGTGCACTATTAGAAATATGCACCAAGAAAGCCCCTTTCACTACCCATAAGGGCCATATATTTATTCAGAAAGATGGAGTCGCTATGGGGTCCCCTTTAGGCGTCCTCTTTGCTAATTTTTATATGGGAGTAGTCGAGGAGAGAGTTTTTCGAAAAATCAGTAAACCAGACCTCTATGTACGCTACATTGACGATACTTTCATAAAAACGGCCAATCAGGAGAGCATAGAAGAACTTCGCCGAATTTTCGAGGAATGCAGCTCGCTCAGGTTCACCCTAGAGCACAGCCTCCAAGGACGTCTCCCCTTCCTTGATGTCCTTGTAGAAACAAGCAATGATAGTTTTAGTACCTCGGTGTACGTAAAACCAACGAATCTCGGCCTATGTCTGAATGGT
>NW_027171969.1:67500-75000 GCF_036898095.1 Palaemon carinicauda
TTATTATTATTATTATTATTATTATTATTATTATTATTATTATTATTATTATTTTATATTATTATTATTATTATTATTATTATTATTATTATTATTATTATTATTATTATTATTATTATTATTATTATTATTATTATTATTATTATTATTATTATTATTATTATTATTATTATTATTATTATTATTATTATTATTATTATTATTATTATTATTATTATTATTATTATTATTATTATTATTATTATTATTATTATTATTATTATTATTATTATTATTATTATTATTATTATTATTATTATTATTATTATTATTATTATTATTATTATTATTATTATTATTATTATTATTATTATTATTATTATTATTATTATTATTATTATTATTATTATTATTATTATTATTATTATTATTATTATTATTATTATTATTATTATTATTATTATTATTATTATTATTATTATTATTATTATTATTATTATTATTATTATTATTATTATTATTATTATTATTATTATTATTATTATTATTATTATTATTATTATTATTATTATTATTATTATTATTATTATTATTATTATTTTTATTATTATTATTATTATTATTATTATTATTATTATTATTATTATTATTATTATTATTATTATTATTATTATTATTATTATTATTATTATTATTATTATTATTATTATTATTATTATTATTATTATTATTATTATTATTATTATTATTATTATTATTATTATTATTATTATTATTATTATTATTATTATTATTATTATTATTATTATTATTATTATTATTATTATATTATTATTATTATTATTATTATTATTATTATTATTATTATTATTATTATTATTATTATTATTATTATTATTATTATTATTATTATTATTATTATTATTATTATTATTATTATTATTATTATTATTATTATTATTATTATTATTATTATTATTATTATTATTATTATTATTATTATTATTATTATTATTATTATTATTATTATTATTATTATTATTATTATTATTATTATTATTATTATTATTATTATTATTATTATTATTATTATTATTATTATTATTATTATTATTATTATTATTATTATTATTATTATTATTATTATTATATTATTATTATTATTATTATTATTATTATTATTATTATTATTATTATTATTATTATTATTATTATTATTATTATTATTATTATTATTATTATTATTATTATTATTATTATTATTATTATTATTATTATTATTATTATTATTATTATTATTATTATTATTATTATTATTATTATTATTATTATTATTATTATTATTATTATTATTATTATTATTATTATTATTATTATTATTATTATTATTATTATTATTATTATTATTATTATTATTATTATTATTATTATTATTATTATTATTATTATTATTATTATTATTATTATTATTATTATTATTATTATTATTATTATTATTATTATTATTATTATTATTATTATTATTATTATTATTATTATTATTATTATTATTTTATTATTATTATTATTATTATTATTATTATTATTATTATTATTATTATTATTATTATTATTATTATTATTATTATTATTATTATTATTATTATTATTATTATTTTTATTATTATTATTATTATTATTATTATTATTATTATTATTATTATTATTATTATTATTATTATTATTATTATTATTATTATTATTATTATTATTATTATTATTATTATTATTATTATTATTATTATTATTATTATTATTATTATTATTATTATTATTATTATTATTATTATTATTATTATTATTATTATTATTATTATTATTATTATTATTATTATTATTATTATTATTATTATTATTATTATTATTATTATTATTATTATTATTATTATTATTATTATTATTATTATTATTATTATTATTATTATTTTATTATTATTATTATTATTATTATTATTATTATTATTATTATTATTATTATTATTATTATTATTATTATTATTATTATTATTATTATTATTATTATTATTATTATTATTATTATTATTATTATTATTATTATTATTATTATTATTATTATTATTATTATTATTATTATTATTATTATTATTATTATTATTATTATTATTATTATTATTATTTATTATTATTATTATTATTATTATTATTATTATTATTATTATTATTATTATTATTATTATTATTATTATTATTATTATTATTATTATTATTATTATTATTATTATTATTATTATTATTATTATTATTATTATTATTATTATTATTATTATTATTATTATTATTATTATTATTATTATTATTATTATTATTATTATTATTATTATTATTATTATTATTATTATTATTATTATTATTATTATTATTATTATTATTATTATTATTATTATTATTATTATTATTATTATTATTATTATTATTATTATTATTATTATTTTATTATTATTATTATTATATTATTATTATTATTATTATTATTATTATTATTATTATTATTATTATTATTATTATTATTATTATTATTATTATTATTATTATTATTATTATTATTATTATTATTATTATTATTATTATTATTATTATTATTATTATTATTATTATTATTATTATTATTATTATTATTATTATTATTATTATTATTATTATTATTATTTTTTGTTATATTATTATTATTATTATTATTATTATTATTATTATTATTATTATTATTATTATTATTATTATTATTATTGTTATTATTATTATTATTATTAAAATTATTATTATTATTGTTATTATTATTATTATTATTATTATTATTATTATTATTATTATTATTATTATTATTATTATTATTATTATTATTATTATTATTATTATTATTATTATTATTATTATTATTATTATTATTATTATTATTATTATTATTATTATTATTATTATTATTATTATTATTATTATTATTATTATTATTATTATTATTATTATTATTATTATTATTATTATTATTATTATTATTATTATTATTATTATTATTATTATTATTATTATTATTATTATTATTATTATTATTATTATTATTATTATTATTATTATTATTATTATTATTATTATTATTATTATTATTATTATTATTATTATTATTATTATTATTATTATTATTATTATTATTATTATTATTATTATTATTATTATTTTTTTTTATTATTATTATTATTATTATTATTATTATTATTATTATTATTATTATTATTATTATTATTATTATTATTATTATTATTATTATTATTATTATTATTATTATTATTATTATTATTATTATTATTATTATTATTATTATTATTATTATTATTATTATTATTATTATTATTATTATTATTATTATTATTATTATTATTATTATTATTATTATTATTATTATTATTATTATTATTATTATTATTATTATTATTATTATTATTATTATTATTATTATTATTATTATTATTATTATTATTATTATTATTATTATTATTATTATTATTATTATTATTATTATTATTATTATTATTATTATTATTATTATTATTATTATTATTATTATTATTTTTTATTATTATTATTATTATTATTATTATTATTATTATTATTATTATTATTATTATTATTATTATTATTATTATTATTATTATTATATATTATTATTATTATTATTATTATTATTATTATTATTATTATTATTATTATTATTATTATTATTATTATTATTATTATTATTATTATTATTATTATTATTATTATTATTATTATTATTATTATTATTATTATTATTATTATTATTATTATTATTATTATTATTATTATTATTATTATTATTATTATTATTATTATATTATTATTATTATTATTATTATTATTATTATTATTATTATTATTATTATTATTATTATTATTATTATTATTATTATTATTATTATTATTATTATTATTATTATTATTATTATTATTATTATTATTATTATTATTATTATTATTATTATTAATTATTATTATTATTATTATTATTATTATTATTATTATTATTATTATTATTATTATTATTATTATTATTATTATTATTATTATTATTATTATTATTATTATTATTATTATTATTATTATTATTATTATTATTATTATTATTATTATTATTATTATTATTATTATTATTATTATTATTTTATTATTATTATTATTATTATTATTATTATTATTATTATTATTATTATTATTATTATTATTATTATTATTATTATTATTATTATTATTATTATTATTATTATTATTATTATTATTATTATTATTATTATTATTATTATTATTATTATTATTATTATTATTATTATTATTATTATTATTATTATTATTATTATTATTATTATTATTATTATTATTATTATTATTATTATTATTATTATTATTATTATTATTATTATTATTATTATTATTATTATTATTATTATTATTATTATTATTATTATTATTATTATTATTATTATTATTATTATTATTATTATTTTATTATTATTATTATTATTATTATTATTATTATTATTATTATTATTATTATTATTATTATTATTATTATTATTATTATTATTATTATTATTATTATTATTATTATTATTATTATTATTATTATTATTATTATTATTATTATTATTATTATTATTATTATTATTATTATTATTATTATTATTATTATTATTATTATTATTATTATTATTATTATTATTATTATTATTATTATTATTATTATTATTATTATTATTATTATTATTATTATTATTATTATTATTATTATTATTATTATTATTATTATTATTATTATTATTATTATTATTATTATTATTATTATTATTATTATTATTATTATTATTATTATTATTTTTTTTTTATTATTATTATTATTATTATTATTATTATTATTATTATTATTATTATTATTATTATTATTATTATTATTATTATTATTATTATTATTATTATTATTATTATTATTATTATTATTATTATTATTATTATTATTATTATTATTATTATTATTATTATTATTATTATTATTATTATTATTATTATTATTATTATTATTATTATTATTATTATTATTATTATTATTATTATTATTATTATTATTATTATTATTATTATTATTATTATTATTATTATTATTATTATTATTATTTTTTTTATATTATTATTATTATTATTATTATTATTATTATTATTATTATTATTATTATTATTATTATTATTATTATTATTATTATTATTATTATTATTATTATTATTATTATTATTATTATTATTATTATTATTATTATTATTATTATTATTATTATTATTATTATTATTATTATTATTATTATTATTATTATTATTATTATTATTATTATTATTATTATTATTATTATTATTATTATTATTATTATTATTATTATTATTATTATTATTATTATTATTATTATTATTATTTTTATTATTATTATTATTATTATTATTATTATTATTATTATTATTATTATTATTATTATTATTATTATTATTATTATTATTATTATTATTATTATTATTATTATTATTATTATTATTATTATTATTATTATTATTATTATTATTATTATTATTATTATTATTATTATTATTATTATTATTATTATTATTATTATTATTATTATTATTATTATTATTATTATTATTATTATTATTATTATTATTATTATTATTATTATTATTATTATTATTATTATTATTATTATTATTATTATTATTATTATTATTATTATTATTATTATTATTATTATTATTATTATTATTATTATTATTATTATTATTATTATTATTATTATTATTATTATTATTATTATTATTATTATTATTATTATTATTATTATTATTATTATTATTATTATTATTATTATTATTATTATTATTATTATTATTATTATTATTATTATTATTATTATTATTATTATTATTATTATTATTATTATTATTATTATTATTATTATTATTATTATTATTATTATTATTATTATTATTATTATTATTATTATTATTATTATTATTATTATTATTATTATTATTATTATTATTATTATTATTATTATTTTTATTATTATTATTATTATTATTATTATTATTATTATTATTATTATTATTATTATTATTATTATTATTATTATTATTATTATTATTATTATTATTATTATTATTATTATTATTATTATTATTATTATTATTATTATTATTATTATTATTATTATTATTATTATTATTATTATTATTATTATTATTATTATTTTTTATTATTATTATTATTATTATTATTATTATTATTATTATTATTATTATTATTATTATTATTATTATTATTATTATTATTATTATTATTATTATTATTATTATTATTATTATTATTATTATTATTATTATTATTATTATTATTATTATTATTATTATTATTATTATTATTATTATTATTATTATTATTATTATTATTATTATTATTATTATTATTATTATTATTATTATTATTATTATTATTATTATTATTATTATTATTATTATTATTATTATTATTATTATTATTATTATTATTATTATTATTATTATTATTATTATTATTATTATTATTATTATTATTATTATTATTATTATTATTATTATTATTATTATTATTATTATTATTATTATTATTATTATTATTATTATTATTATTATTATTATTATTATTATTATTATTATTATTATTATTATTATTATTATTATTATTATTATTATTATTATTATTATTATTATATTATTATTATTATTATTATTATTATTATTATTATTATTATTATTATTATTATTATTATTATTATTATTATTATTATTATTATTATTATTATTATTATTATTATTATTATTATTATTATTATTATTATTATTATTATTATTATTATTATTATTATTATTATTATTATTATTATTATTATTATTATTATTATTATTATTATTATTATTATTATTATTATTATTATTATTATTATATTATTAAAATTATTATTATTATTATTATTATTATTATTATTATTATTATATTATTATTATTATTATTATTATTATTATTATTATTATTATTATTATTATTATTATTATTATTATTATTATTATTATTATTATTATTATTATTATTATTATTATTATTATTATTATTATTATTATTATTATTATTATTATTATTATTATTATTATTATTATTATTATTATTATTATTATTATTATTATTATTATTATTATTATTATTATTATTATTATTATTATTATTATTATTATTATTATTATTATTATTATTATTATTATTATTATTATTATTATTATTATTATTATTATTATTATTATTATTATTATTATTATTATTATTATTATTATTATTATTATTATTATTATTATTATTATTATTATTATTATTATTATTATTATTAT
>NW_027171970.1:37500-40000 GCF_036898095.1 Palaemon carinicauda
TAATAATAATAATAATAATAATAATAATAATAATAATAATAATTTTAAAATAATAATAATAATAATAATAATAATAATAATAATAATAATAATAATAATAATAATAATAATAATAATAATAATAATAATAATAATAATAATAATAATAATAATAATAATAATTTTAAAATTAATAAAATAATAATAATAATAATAATAATAATAATAATAATAATAATAATAATAATAATAATAATAATAATAATAATAATAATAATAATAATAATAATAATAATAATAATAATAATAATAATAATAATAAAATTAATAATAATAATAATTTTAATAATAATAATAATAATAATAATAATAATAATAATAATAATAATAATAATAATAATAATAATAATAATAATAATAATAATAATAATAATAATAATAATAATAATAATATTCTTTATAATAATAATAAAAATTTTAATAATAATAATAATAATAATAATAATAATAATAATAATATAATAATAATAATAATAATAATAATAATAATAATAATAATAATAATAATAATAATAATAATAATAATAATAATAATAATAATAATAATATAATAATAATAATAATAATAATAATAATAATAATAATAATAATAAAAATGATAATAATAATAATATAATAATAATGATAATAATAATAATAATAATAATAATAATAATAATAATAATAATAATAATAATAATAATAATAATAATAATAATAATAATAATAATAATAATAATAAAAATAATAATAATAATAATAATAATAATAATAATAATAAAATAATAATATAATAATAATAATAATAATAATAATAATAATAATAATAATAATAATAATAATAATAATAATAATAATAATAATAATAAAAATAATAATAATAATAATAATAATAATAATAATAATAATAATAATAATAATAATAATAATAATAATAATAATAATAATAATAATAATAATAATAATAATAATAATAATAATAATAATAATAATAATAATAATAATAATAATAATAATAATAATAATAATAATAATAATAATAATAATAATAATAATAATAATAATAATAATAATAATAATAATAATAATAATAATAATAATAATAATAATAATAATAATAATAATAATAATAATAATAATAATAATAATAATAATAATAATAATAATAATAATAATAATAATAATAATAATAATAATAATAATAATAATAATAATAATAATAATAATAATAATAATAATAATAATAATAATAATAATAATAATAATAATAATAATAATAATAATAATAATAATAATAATAATAATAATAATAATAATAATAATAATAATAATAATAATAATAATAATAATAATAATAATAATAATAATAATAATAATAATAATAATAATATAATAATAATAATAATAATAATAATAATAATAATAATAAAATAATAATAATAATAATAATAATAATAATAATAATAATAATAATAATAATAATAATAATAATAATAATAATAATAATAATAATAATAATAATAATAATAATAATAATAATAATAATAATAATAATAATAATAATAATAATAATAATAATAATAATAATAATAATAATAATAATAATAATAATAATAATAATAATAATAATAATAATAATAATAATAATAATAATAATAATAATAATAATAATAATAATAATAATAATAATAATAATAATAATAATAATAATAATAATAATAATAATAATAATAATAATAATAATAATAATAATAATAATAATAATAATAATAATAATAATAATAATAATAATAATAATAATAATAATAATAATGATAATAATAATAATAATAATAATAATAATAAAATAATAATAATAATAATAATAATAATAATAATAATAATAATAATAATAATAATAATAATAATAATAATAATAATAATAATAATAATAATAATAATAATAATAATAATAATAATAATAATAATAATAATAATAATAATAATAATAATAACAATAATAATAATAATAATAATAATAATAATAATAATAATAATAATAATAATAATAATAATAATAATAATAATAATAATAATAATAATAATAATAATAATAATAATAATAATAATAATAATAATAATAATAATAATAATAATAATAATAAAATAATTAATAATATTAATAATAATATAATAATAATAATAATAAAATAATAATAATAATAATAATAATAATTAATAATAATAATAATAATAATAATAATAATAATAATAATAATAATAATAATAATAATAATAATAATAATAATAATAATAATAATAATAATAATAATAATAATAATAATAATAATATTAATAATAATAATAATAATAATAATAATAATAATAATAATAATAATAATAATAATAATAATAATAATAAAATAATAATAATAATAATAATAATAATAATAATAATAATAATAATAATAATAATAATAATAATAATAATAATAATAATAAT
>NW_027171971.1:365000-370000 GCF_036898095.1 Palaemon carinicauda
AATAATAATAATAATAATAATAATAATAATAATAATAATAATAATAATAATAATAATAATAATATAATAATAATATAGATATCACCAGTAGTAATAATAATAATAATAATAATAATAACAATAATAATAATAATAATATAATATAGATAGCACCAGTAGTAATAATAATAATAATAATAATAATAATAATAATAATAATATAGATAGCACCAGTAGTAATAATAATAATAATATAGATAGCACCAGTAGTAATAATAATAATAATAATAATAATATAGATAGCACCAGTAGTAGTAATAATAATAATAATAATAATAATAATAATATAATATATATAGCACCAATAGTAATAATATAATAATAATATAATAATAATATAATAATATAGATAGCACAAGTAGTAATAATAATAATAATAATATAGATAGCACCAGTAGTAATAATAATAATAATAATAATAATAATATAGATAGCACCAGTAGTAATAGTATAATAATAATAATAATAATAATATAGATAGCACCAGTAATAATAATAATAATAATAATAATAATAATATAGATAGCACCAGTAGTAATAATAATAATAATAATAATAATAATAATAATAATAATAATAATAACATAGATCACCAGTAGTAATAATAATAATAATAATAATAGATAGCACCAGTAATAATAATAATAATAATAATAATAATAATAATAATAACAATAATAATATAGATAGCACCAGTAGTAATAATAATAATAATAGTAATAATAATAATAATATAGATAGCACCAGTAGTAGTAGTAGTAGTAATAATGATAATAATAATAATAACAATAATAATAATAATAATAATATAATAGCACCAGTAGTAATAATAATAATAATAATAATAATAATAATAATAAAAAAATAATAATAATATAGATAGCACCGGTAGTAATAATAATAATAATAATAATAATAATAATAATAATATAGATAGCACCAGTAGTAATAATAATAATAATAATAATAATAATATAGATAGTACCAGTAGTAATAATAATAATAATAATAATAATAATAATAATAATAATATAGATAGCACCAGTAGTAATAATAATAATAATAGTAATAATAATAATAATATAGATAGCACCAGTAGTAGTAATAATAATAATAATAATAATAATAATAATAATAATATAATAGCACCAGTAGTAATAATAATAATAATAATAATAATAATAATAATAATAATAATAATAATAATAATAAAATTAATAATAATATAGATAGCACCGGTAGTAATAATAATAATAATAATAATAATAATAAAATAATAATATAGATAGCACCAGTAGTAATAATAACAATAATAATAATAATAATATAGATAGTACCAGTAGTAATAATAATAATAATAATAATAATAAAAATAATAATATAGATAGCACCAGTAGTAATAATAATAATAATAGTAATAATAATAATAATATAGATAGCACCAGTAGTAATAATAATAATAATAATAATAATAATAATAATAGTACCAGTAGTAATAATAATAATTATAATAATAATATAATAATAATAATAATAATAATAATAATATAGATAGCACCAGTAGTAGTATAATAATAATAATAATAATAATAATAATAATAATATAGATAGCACCAGTAGTAGTAGTAATAATAATAATAATAATAATAATAATAATAATAATAATATAGATAGCACCAGTAGTAATAATAATAATAATAATAATAATAATATAGATAGCACCAGTAGTAATAATAATAATAATAATAATAATAATAATAATAATAATAATAATAATATAGATAGCACCAGTAGTAGTATAATAATAATAATAATAATAATAATAATAATATAGATAGCACCAGTAGTAATAATAATAATAATAATAATAATAATAATAATAATAATATAGATAGCACCAGTAGTAATAATAATAATAATAATAATAATATAGATAATAGTAATAATAATAATAATAATAATAATAATAATAATATAGATAGCACCAGTAATAATAATAATAATAATAATAATAATAATAATAATAATAATAATAATATAGATAGCACCAGTAGTAGTAGTAGTATAGTAATAATAATAATAATATAATAATAATAATAATAATAATATAGATAGCACCAGTAGTAATAATAATAATAATAATAATAATAATAATAATAATAATAATAATAATAATAATAATAATATAGATAGCACCAGTAGTAATAATAATAATAATAATAATAATAATAATAATAATAATAATAATAATAATAATATAGATAGTACCAGTAGTAATAATAATAATAATAATAACAATAATAATAATAATAATAATAATAATAATAATAATAATATAGATAGCACCAGTAGTAATAATAATAATAATAGTAATAATAATGATAACATAGATAGCACCAGTAATAATAATAAAAAATAATAATAATAATAATAATAATATAATAATATAGATAGCACCAGTAGTAGTAATAATAATAATAATAATAATAATAATATAGATAGCACCAGGTAGTAGTAGTAATAATAATAATAATAATAATAATAATAATAATAATAATAATAATAATAATAATAATAATAATAATAATATAGATAGCACCAGTAGTAATAATAATAATAATAATAAAAATAATAATAATAATAATAATATAGATAGCACCAGTAGTAGTAATAATAATAATAATAATAATAATATAGATAGCACCAGTAGTAGTAGTAATAATAATAATAATAATAATAATAATAATAATAGTAATATAGATAGCACCAGTAGTAGTAGTAGTAATAATAATAATAATAATAATAATAATATAGATAGCACCCGTAGTAATAATAATAATAATAATAATAATAATAATAATAATAATATAGATAGCACCAGTAATAATAATAATAATAATAATAATAATAATAATAATATAGATAGCACCAGTAATAATAATAATAATAATAATAATAATAATAATAATAATAATATAGATAGCACCAGTAGTAGTAAAAATAATAATAATAATAATAATAATATTGATAGCACCAGTAGTAGTAGTAATAATAATAATAATAATAATAATATAGATAGCATCGGTAGTAATAATAATAATAATAATAATAATAATAATAATATAGATAGCACCAGTAATAATAATAATAATAATAATAATAATAATAATAATAATATAGATAGCACCAGTAATAATAATAATAATAATAATAATAATATAGATAGCACCAGTAATAATAATAATAATAATAATAATAATAATAATAATATAGATAGCACCAGTAGTAATAATAATAATAATAATAATAATAATAATAATATAGATAGCACCAGTAATAATAATAATAATAATAATAATAATAATAATAATATAGATAGCACCAGTAATAATAATAATAATTATAATAATAATAATAATAATATAGATAGCACCAACAGTAGTAGTAGTAGTAATAATAATAATAATAATAATAATAATAATAATAATATAGATAGCACCAGTAGTAATAATAATAATAATAATAATTATAATAATAATAATAATAATATAGATAGCACCAGTAATAATAATAATAATAATAATAATAATAATAATAATAATAATAATAATAATAATAATATAGATAGCACCAGTAGTAGTAGTAATAATAATAATAATAATAATAATAATAATATAGATAGCACCAGTAGTAATAATAATAATAATAATAATAATAATAATAATAATAATATAGATGGCACCAGTAGTAGTAGTAATAATAATAATAATAATAATAATAATAATAATAATAATAATAATAATAATAATATGGATAGCACTAGTAGTAATAATAATAATAATAATAATAATAATAATAATAATAATATAGATAGCACCAGTAGTAATAATAATAATAATAATAATAATAATATAGATAGCACCAGTAATAATACTAACAATAATAATAATAATAATAATAATAATAATATAGATAGCACCAGTAGTAATAATAATAATAATGAAATAATAATATAGAAAGCACCAGTAGTAGTAGTAATAATAATAATAATAATAATAATAAAAATATAGATAGCACCAGTAGTAATAATAATAATAATAATAATAATAATAATAATAATATAGATAGCACCAGTAGTAAAAATAATAATAATAATAATAATGATAATAAAAATATAGATAGCACCAGTAGTAGTAATAATAATAATAATAATAATAATAATAATAATAATATAGATAGCACCAGTAGTAATAATAATAATAATAATAATAATAATATAGATAGCACCAGTAGTAATAATAATAATAATAATAATAATAATAATAATAATATATAGCACCAGGTAATAATAATAATAATAATAATAATAATAATATAGATAGCACCAGTAGTAATAATAATAATAATATAATAATATAGATAGCACCAGTAGTAATAATAATAATAATAATAATAATAATAATAATGATAATAATAATATAGATAGCACCAGTAGTAGTAGTAATAATAATAATAATAATAATAATAATAATAATAATATAGATAGCACCAGTAGTAATAATAATAATAATAATAATAATAATAATATAGATAGCACCATCAGTAATAATGATAATAATAATAATAATAATATTAATAATAATAATAATATAGATAGCACCAGTAATAATAATAATAATAATAATAATAATAATAATAATAATAATAATAATATAGATAGCACCAGTAGTAATAATAATAATATAATAATAATAATAGTAATGATAATATAGATAGCACCAGTAGTAGTAATAATAATAATAATAATAATAATAATAATAATAATAATAATAATACTAATAGTAATAATATAGATAGCACCAGTAATAATAATAATAATAATAATAATAATAATAATAATAATATAGATAGCACCAGTAGTAATAATAATAATAATAATAATAATAATAATAATAATAATA
>NW_027171971.1:387500-390000 GCF_036898095.1 Palaemon carinicauda
ACAATTATATGATCAAAGGCTTGTGACTTTATAAAGTTTAGCTCATCTACGCCTATTGAATGTTACTATAAGTCGTCTCATAAACATCAAATGATCTTAATTAAGGCAATAGTTTAAAAATCGTGGCAATTTCCATTTCCCATGTTGTTTACAACTATGACGTCATAGAAAAATATATCCAGACAAATGGAGTTCGTCATTTTGACTGCAGACTTCATTCCTTTATCTTGAAGAATTTTGACATGCAAATTGGTAAGCTAAAATCTTAAACCTTTAAAATTCAGTTATGAAATATATTGACAAAAGTTTGACATAAATCAAATCAATGTTGGTCGTTTAACTGATCAGCAAAAATAGAAAAAATGTAAAGGATGTAAGATGAGCTATTGGATTTATATACAGTATATATATATATATATATATATATATATATATATATATATATATATATATATATATATATATATATATATATATATATATATATATATATATATATATATATGTATACATAACATTATGCTAGCTTAATAATATCAAGTAATATTTATTTTGTCTTTTTCGTGTAGTTCCCCCTTAATTGTACTTTCATAGCATTTACTCTGTAATCCTTGTTTGAACAGTGATTTTGTTTGTATTTAGTTCTCCTTGCTGGAGTGAAGTTTAGTCTTCTTTGGAAGTTAGAAGTTGTATTAACTTTAGATTCGCTTGTTCTGTGGAAGTGTTAAGGATTACTCTCTAAGGATCGGCAGTATTCTGTAAGTTGTCCCAGCAAGTAATTTTATTTTGTGGCATTACTGTATTGTATTAGCATTTTTAGTTTGTGTTTGTGATAGGTGGTGTTTTGGTGTTTGCATTTACATGGCTTATTTATTTGTATATAATTTGTACTAGCCCAGAGAAAAGTCACTCCCTTTAGTTGTCTCGAAGGGTAAGGGTTGAATTATCTATGTCTTTAACTATTTAACCTTGCTGGTTATGAACATCAGAGGCTGCTTTCAAGTAGCAAATGCTAATAAACATTATGGAAGTAATCTTAACTTTTGAAAAGTAGCAGTGTAATATGCTCTTAACAACTATTTTGACAAGTGGGTTAAATCGGCTCACATACTCAAGGAGAGAATAGTCCTTTAATGATTTTAAGAGGTATCACATTTAACCTTGCAGATTTTGTAATATAAAAGGAACGTTTGATATATATTACACTTCTTGAAGATTTTAAACCATAGACTAGATATGAGTCTTGAAGAAATTCTACGAATATAGTGGAAATTCCAATCTTGCAAGGCTTTTAATAAATTTACCAGTTCCCCCAGCGTGGTAGTTATGCTGTTATTGAGTTTGATATTTTATTTCAGATGTACCTCTACCTTCAGCTGTGGCTTCCCGTATGGTATTGAAGCCTGGGAGTAATCCAGTCTGTCGGAGGGAGACTATAAAATTACCTTCTTACAAGACTGAAGCAATGGATCTTCTAACTAGTTTCTTATAAGGAATGATATGGCAGACGTGACACCTCCTGGGTCTTGCCCTGCATCCTCGTCCAAAACCAGCTAAGTGTCTTTGTCTATTTTTTACGTAATTGATGTTGGAAATGCCAAATATTTAATAAGAGTATATAAGTATTAATGGCACTGCTAAAAGTTTCTGCCATTCTGAAATCTGTAGGCATTTCAATTCCGTTCTTGCCTTAGAAATTACAAATGCTGTTGCAACCTTTTAACGTCTAATTTCTTTTTCAGATGAATTTTGTCATTGATTACCTTTGTTGCACACAAAGTACGGGATGAAGTATATCGATGGACATGTTTCTTCACCTTAAAGTAAGAATGGTCAATCTTCCAGAAAAAAATACCAAATCCTAACTTGGTTATGTTAGGAGCGGAATGATTGCACCAAAGGATGCTGACGTTACCTACCTCAAAGAATTGCCTACTCCTATAAACACTGCAGTGCATGGTGTTATTGGTATGGCTGGATTAATCGGAGGTCCTGTCCGAACCTTGAAGTTGCTGCACCTAGATTTTTATCATTAAGATAGACTGAAGTGGACAGAGGATTATAAACGTGCCTTTGAAGTTAACAAAAGCTTTTTGAAGTCTTTATGTTGAAGGCACCAGAATTCGACAAGCTGTTTATTATAACAATGATGTGGGTGTAGGAACAGTTTTGTTGCAGACTAGCAAATGATTTAATTCGCCCAGTTTTTAGTTCTTGAAACTTAAAATACTGTAGCCTCCTCATTTCCTAGAGTATAGTGGGGAAGGTTTGGGCTCTATCATATTCTTAAAATTTAATTCATTTATTTAATGTATAAATATTAAATATCATTGTATGAAGTTTTTCTGACTAATACATTGTCTTTTGTAAATAAAATTAAAAACAAATTAAAGGCAAACTTTGTGACCTACAACACCATAACATTGGGATAATTCATATAAAACATATAACCTTATTGCAGACAGATATTAAAGGTGTCTACGCTTGTTATCGTATGTAA
>NW_027171971.1:397500-400000 GCF_036898095.1 Palaemon carinicauda
TATATATATATATATATATATATATATAGTCCTATATGTGTGTGTGTGTGTGTGTGTGTATGTTTGCGTGTAGGTAGGTAGACAGACATATATAAATCTATCTATCTTAATATGTATACATACATATTTATGTATTTGTGTGTTTACAGTATGGATATATATATATATATATATATATATATATATATATATATATATATATATATATATATATATATATAGATATACATGTATATAAAGTATGTATGTACTGTATGTATGTATGTATGTATCCTTAAATAATCCTCTTGTATCATAAATATAATCTACTGATATATGGTAATTAATAATTGCAGTGGTATAGGCGATATGATTAGGGTTGATATATATATATATATATATATATATATATATATATATATATATATATATATATATATTATATATATATTTAGCGAACAGAAACTGTGAATAGTTTTATAGATTTCGTAGATTATTTTCTTACAACCTTTCAGAGAGAGAGAGAGAGAGAGAGAGAGAGAGAGAGAGAGAGAGAGAGAGAGAGGAGAGAGAGAGAGAGAGCACAATTCCTAACACATTCACATCAAATAATGGTTTTAAGCTATCTACAGTCTTCCCCAAACGCCTCGATCCTTAGCTCACAAGGATGGTGGGGTTGCAGACACTGCAAGAAACTAACGAGCTTGAGTGCACTCGAACTCCAGTCCAGCAGGGAGCCTACAGGTCTATCTATTGAGTCATCAGCAGCCACTGCCTGGCCCTCCTTGGTCGTAGCTTGGGCGCTGATCATATGTTATATAAGGTCAGTCTCTAGGGCATTGTCCTGCTCGATAGGGCAATGTCACTGTCCCTTGCCTCTGCCATTCATGAGTGACTTTTAAACCTTTAAAACAACGAAGGAAAATTGTTTTCAAAACCATGAGTCTTTTAAAAACGAAATGAAAAGAAAAAATCGAATCACAACGAAATGCTATATTCGAATCTACTGTTTCCCAGAATGTTTCGTTCTAAATTCGGATCGTTTGATCACAAAACTCCCGACATGATGTTCTGTTGACTTCGCGACATAAAAATTTAAAATATAATATATTGAAATTATTATTCGATGTCTGTTCAGATTATAGATGATATTTTTCGTGTAATTTATATATCGTCATCACGTGATTAATTTATTGGCATTCTTTAACACAAAAATTGCCGATAAATTAGTCTATAAACAATTTCCTAGCACCATCTGTCGGCAAACCAGAGAACCAATTTTGGGCAACAGCACTTCTAAATTGAAGGGGAGAAAGGGTCTTACACAACGCTGATTTTGGTCATTTTCTCTTGAGATATCCTTCTATATAAATTTTCTTATATGCAATTATGTTTTATTTAATTTAGTTATTTACATTATGAATATATTATGACTGATAGGATTGAAGTAATGACTTTTAAAGTTACATAGACTTTAATTTCACCCTAAACCAATAATGGATTTTCCCCGGAAAGCTGACTTTAATTTTCCCCTAAACCATCAATGGACTCACCCACTATAGACGAAATGAATATCCTAAACTACGAACAAAAGACGTTGTAATATATTAAACAGAACAAATAAAATGACTCTTTAATACGATGATATGATGATTTAAAAGAATATTAAAATTATATATATATATATATATATATATATATATATATATATATATATATATATATATATATATATATATATATATATATAGATAGATACCTACCTTAACGCGGTGAAAAGGTTCATGTATCGCCATGATCAGTAAAACTGTACTAAGTCATGCCCACCCATACTAGGTTGGTTTGCTGTGAGCGAGCAGACTTAAGTCTCCCACCATCACCAATTCGCTCTAGTGGGGAAAACTGGCCAAACCCCAGACATGAATAAGGACATGTCTGAGAGTTTTGCCCTACAGTGTACTAGAAACAGCTACATTAGTTGTTGATATATATATATATATATATATATATATATATATATATATATATATATATATATATATATATATATATATATAAAACACTAACGTCCAATTGTCATATCATGCAACTTGGCGGAGAAATCTTTCCTAAAACCTCTAACTCATTCCAAAGGACGAAATAATATGAAAATATCGCTCAATTCAGAGGAAGAACAGAAAGGGTTCCCAGTCCGAGTGCTTTTGAAGTAACATCATCACCATAATAATAATAATAATAATAATAATAATAATAATAATAATAATAATAATAATGTTTTTTAATTAGATATACTTTTTGGCCTTTTCTTGTCAACATTGCTTATATATTTTTCATTGGCATTTTTGTTTATTATAAAGCCTCATACTGTATATGGCAAAGGCATATAATGAGAACGGCAGACAATAGATGGACATTAAGAATAAATGGTAGTAGATTGGCCAGGGCACCAGCCACCCGTTGAGATACTACCGCTAGAGAGTCATGGGGTCTTTTGACTGGCCAGACAGTACTACATTAGATC
>NW_027171971.1:405000-410016 GCF_036898095.1 Palaemon carinicauda
CGCCACATCACAAGATAGGCAATTGAATTACCCACATTTTGACACTAGTTTCATGCAAATCGGATAAAAGATGAGCACGATATAGAAAAATACCATATTTTTACCTTTCCCTGACCTCGACCTTTGACCCCAATCACACCCAAAATCTAATCAAATCGTCCTTGGATCATGGCCAATCATCCCACATAATTTCATGAGATTCGGTCAAATAGCTTTTGAGATATGCGAATCACAATTATATATATATATATATATATATATTATATATATATATATAATATATATATATATATATTGTGTGTGTGTGTGTATATACAGTATATATATATATATATATATATATATATATATATATATATATATATATATATCTATATATATATATATATATTCATATATATATATATATATATATATACAGTATATATATATATATATATATATATATATATATATATATATATATATATATATATATATATATATATACAGTATATATATATATATATATATATATATATATATACAGTATATATATATATATATATATATATATATATATACATATATATATATATATATATATATATATATATATATATATACAGTATAATATATATATATATATATATATATATATATATATATATATATATATATATATATATATACGCTGTGATACGCCAAATACTTAAGAGTGCATGCTATACAAGTAAATGATTTTGTACGTCCTGTAGTGGGTAGGATTCCCCTGATAGGACCAGGAAAGCAGTAATCCTAAAAGCAAGCAAGCAAAGAACTAAAGCTAATTGTCTACGCAACGGGAGAAGCGATATTAAATGTTCGAGCATCGATACGCAATTGTATTCTTTGTATTTTATGTGAAATGAGAAGGAATTTCAGATTTGATAGCAGAATATGTGGAAATTATGCTGGTGATTAGAAAACAAAAGAATGTACTTCGAATATCGTTAAAGATATTACTCCCACTCGTTTGCTTGCATGCTTGCTTGCTTGCTTGCAAGCTTTCATGCTTTCATGCTTTCATGCTTGCTTGCTTGCTTGCTTGCTTGCTTGCATGCTTGCTTGCTTGCTTGCTTGCATGCTTGCAAGTTTTCATGCTTGTTTGCTTGCATGCTTGCTTGCTTGCATGCTTGCTTGCTTGCTTGCTTGCAAGTTTTCATGCTTGCTTGCTTGCTTGCAAGTTTTCATGCTTTCATGCTTGCTTGCTTGCTTGCTTGCTTGCTTGCTTGCTTGCTTGCTTGCATGCTTGCTTGCTTGCAAGTTTTCATGCTTTCATGCTTGCTTGCTTGCATGCTTGCTTGCAAGTTTTCATGCTTGCTTGCTTGCTTGCATGCTTGCAAGTTTTCATGCTTTCATGCTTGCTTGCTTGCTTGCTTGCTTGCTTGCTTGCTTGGTTGCTTGGTTGCTTACCTACCATGCTGCTTTCCTGGTCCTATCACACAACTGCGTAATTTGTGTTAATTATCACAACCACATTATCAAAACACGTCGATAGGCCCCGCCCTCCCAAAAAAAAACATCTGTGTATGGAGGTCATTTCAACAATCTTAACCTGGTCGAAGTCATTTAACTATGTTTCATATCATTTTAATATGTGGAAATATTTCTCATTTATCAATTCTTGAAATTCAATAGTTCTATTACTAGCAGATTGCGTAGCAACTCTAAATTCATTGCCTTTAAAGGAGGGGTCAGTTTTAATAGTCCCGTTTTGACCAGGTGAGTCACCTGTTCTGGACAATACAGCCCCGAGTCGATATTAAATTCATTGCCTTTAAAGGAGTGGTCAGTTTTAATAGTCCCGTTTGACCAGGTGAGTCACCTGTTCTGGACAATACAGCCCCGAGTCGATATTAAATTTATTGCCTTTAAAAGAGTGGTCAGTTTTAATAGTCCCGTTTGACCAGGTGAGTCACCTGTTCTGGACAATACAGCCCCGAGTCGATATTAAGTTTATTGCCTTTAAAGGAGTGGTCAGTTTTAATAGTCCCGTTTGACCAGGTGAGTCACCTGTTCTGGACAATACAGCCCCGAGTCGATATTAAGTTTATTGCCTTTAAAGGAGTGGTCAGTTTTAATAGTCCCGTTTGACCAGGTGAGTCACCTGTTCTGGACAATACAGCCCCGAGTCGATATTAAGTTTATTGCCTTTAAAGGAGTGGTCAGTTTTAATAGTCCCGTTTGACCAGGTGAGTCACCTGTTCTGGACAATACAGCCCCGAGTCGATATTAAATTTATTGCCTTTAAAGGAGTGGTCAGTTTTAAAAGTCCCGTTTGACCAGGTGAGTCACCTGTTCTGGACAATACAGCCCCGAGTCGATATTAAATTTATTGCCTTTAAAGGAGTGGTCAGTTTTAATAGTCCCGTTTTGACCAGGTGAGTCACCTGTTCTGGACAATACAGCCCCGAGTCGATATTAAATTTATTGCCTTTAAAGGAGTGGTCAGTTTTAATAGTCCCGTTTGACCAGGTGAGTCACCTGTTCTGGACAATACAGCCCCGAGTCGATATTAAATTTATTGCCTTTAAAGGAGTGGTCAGTTTTTAATAGTCCCGTTTGACCAGGTGAGTCACCTGTTCTGGACAATACAGCCCCGAGTCGATATTAAATTTATTGCCTTTAAAGGAGTGGTCAGTTTTAAAAGTCCCGTTTGACCAGGTGAGTCACCTGTTCTGGACAATACAGCCCCGAGTCGATATTAAATTTATTGCCTTTAAAGGAGGTGGTCAGTTTTAATAGTCCCGTTTGACCAGGTGAGTCACCTGTTCTGGACAATACAGCCCCGAGTCGATATTAAATTTATTGCCTTTAAAGGAGGGTGGTCAGTTTTAATAGTCCCGTTTGACCAGGTGAGTCACCTGTTCTGGACAATACAGCCCCGAGTCGATATTAAATTTATTGCCTTTAAAGGAGTGGTCAGTTTTAATAGTCCCGTTTGACCAGGTGAGTCACCTGTTCTGGACAATACAGCCCCGAGTCGATATTAAATTTATTGCCTTTAAAGGAAGTGGTCAGTTTTAAAAGTCCCGTTTGACCAGGTGAGTCACCTGTTCTGGACAATACAGCCCCGAGTCGATATTAAATTTATTGCCTTTAAAGGAGTGGTCAGTTTTAAAAGTCCCGTTTGACCAGGTGAGTCACCTGTTCTGGACAATACAGCCCCGAGTCGATATTAAATTTATTGCCTTTAAAGGAGTGGTCAGTTTTAATAGTCCCGTTTGACCAGGTGAGTCACCTGTTCTGGACAATACAGCCCCGAGTCGATATTAAATTTATTGCCTTTAAAGGAGTGGTCAGTTTTAATAGTCCCGTTTGACCAGGTGAGTCACCTGTTCTGGACAATACAGCCCCGAGTCGATATTAAATTCATTGCCTTTAAAGGAGTGGTCAGTTTTAAAAGTCCCGTTTGACCAGGTGAGTCACCTGTTCTGGACAATACAGCCCCGAGTCGATGTTGATTATATGAAGTTACATTTGAGGATTTGTGAGAAATTTTAAATGTAAATTTGTAATCTTAGAGAGTGTGTAGGGGAACAGGCGAATGGTACGAGTCATCTTTGACGAAATGAATGACTTGCACACCATTTGAGATTCATACATTGCTTTTATAAGGACTATTGACCTATATATCCTACATTCTCTCTCTCTCTCTCTCTCTCTCTCTCTCTCTCTCTCTCTCTCTCTCTCTCTCTCTCTCTCTCTCTCTCTCTCTCGTGAAGGAAATAATTACTGATATTGTAAGCGTGGCTGCTTGATGAAAACAATAAGTTGGGAAATTCAGATCTCTCTCTCTCTCTCTCTCTCTCTCTCTCTCTCTCTCTCTCTCTCTCTCTCTCTCTCTCTCTCTCTCTCTCTCTCTCCAAGGAAAATAATTACAGAAATTTTTAACACGAGCTTTATCAAATCCACAAAATTAATTGAAACTATTTTTTTCTCGGAAATATTATCATAAACCATCGTCGAGCAAATTAATTTTGAATAAATAATTTCATAAGTTAAATCTTGCATAATTCAGCCGACAGACAATTTTTTTGGTTAATATATGGAAGTTAAATTGTTTTTTTCCCGGGAGTTAAATTACGTGAATTTCACTGTTTATAGTGGCGTACCGTGTCCCGTTTATAACTATGGTATAGTGACTCTTTTAGTTAATGGCACCCGGTTAAAATGACCAAAACGGTTTTATCTAATTTTTCTGGACACGAATAATTTTGTGTATGACAATTTTTTAGTTAATACTTGCATGTAGTGTAGTGTATAAACAACAACAACAACAACGACGACAACAGGAAATGAAGCTGTTTCTAGTCCACTGCAGGACAAAGGCCTCAGACGTCTTTATTCATATCTCGAGTTTGGACATTTTCATCACCAACGCTGGTTGGAGATTTAAGTCTGATCGCTCATAGCGAACCAAACTAGTATGGGTGGCCCTGACTAGTACAATTTTGCTGATCACGGTGATACGCAAACCTTTTCACTACATTAAGGTGTCCAGACTGTGTGTGTCTTATGTTACTATAAGTCTGTGTTGATACCTTAATATGGTGTGAGAGTTTGCGTATCGCTGTACTAGTCAGGGCCACCCATACTAGGTTGGTTTGCTATGAGTGATCAGATTATATCAAGCACCATCACCAATTCGTACAGGCAAGCGTGGTGATGAAAACTTGCCAAACTCCAGACACAAATAATGATGTGTCTGAGGCCTTTGTCCTGCAGTGGACTAGAAACGACTGCAGTTTTTGTTGTTGTTGTTGTCATATTGTATAAATTTAATCGGAAATTTCTAATGAGATTTATTTTGATATCCATATATTTCTTCTTCGTGTTTATAGTAACTTAATCAACTTTACTTTGAGGGTTATTTTCTGGTCCTATCACACATTGAACCCTGTGTCCCACAGGACATAAAAGATTCATTTGTCGAATACATTCTTTGGTACTTCGAGTATCACCACAGAGTATTCCACAGTAATTTTCTAATCC
>NW_027171972.1:87500-90000 GCF_036898095.1 Palaemon carinicauda
AATAAGGTCCCTTCTTGCGTGGTGTTGATGTTAGGTCTTTGTTGTTGAATAAAAAGAGCTTCCATTATCCGGAGACGTCTACTGTCAGGGGCATGGCCGATGATTGTTACATTTTTCACTATATGCTCCCTTGTTGTCATGAAATTATGTTTTTGGAGGCAATGCATTTTTATTGCACCCTGTTGCACGTGGCAAGATAATCTCTTAGAAAGACGCATCGTCGTCATCCCGATGTAGGTGCCAGGACATTCTTGGACGGGGCATTTATATCGGTACACTACGTTCGTCTTTTTCAAGTCATCTTGCATGGCAGGGGCAGGGTTGTTTTTCATTATCAAGTCTCGTGTTTTTGCTGATTGGTAATAAATTATGAGGTTGATTTCAGTATCCTCTGCCGTGGCAAAAACGTTGTTTTTTTTATTATATTTTTCATAATCTTTTCTTCTTCGTTGTAGTTTATGCTCATAATGCCTTTATAGTAAAGATTTATTTTTGCTGGCGTGTTGGTATCATTAGGGCCTTCATTCTGGTACCATTTCTCGATTTCCTTTTTAATTTGCCGATTAATGTCCTTATTCGTGAAGCCATTATTCACCAGAATTTTAGTAACTCTGTCAAGTTCCTCGTGGGTGCCTCTCCACGAAGAACAGTGAGAAATGGCTCTCCGAATAAAAGCCTTAATGGTGGCAGTTTTATACCGACTAGGGCACTCGCTGTCACCATTCAGACATAGGCCGAGATTCGTTGGTTTTACGTACACCGAGGTACTAAAACTATCATTGCTTGTTTCTACAAGGACATCAAGGAAGGGGAGACGTCCTTGGAGGCTGTGCTCTAGGGTGAACCTGAGCGAGCTGCATTCCTCGAAAATTCGGCGAAGTTCTTCTATGCTCCCCTGATTGGCCGTTTTTATGAAAGTATCGTCAATGTAGCGTACATAGAGGTCTGGTTTACTGATTTTTCGAAAAACTCTCTCCTCGACTACTCCCATATAAAAATTAGCAAAGAGGACGCCTAAAGGGGACCCCATAGCGACTCCATCTTTCTGTATAAATATATGGCCCTTATGGGTAGTGAAAGGGGCTTTCTTGGTGCATATTTCTAATAGTGCACGGAGAGAGGCCTCGGGGATGTTGAGGGTGGGTGTCGTTGTATCCCTATAAACTCTGTCCATTATGAATTTTATTGTTTCATTCACGGGAACGTTAGTAAATAGGGACTCGACATCCATGGAGGCAATAACTCCGTCACTTGTGGAATTTCTCAGTTTTTCTAGGAATTCTGCTGATGATGTCACACAATATTTATTGGGGATATAGGGTGTGAGTAAGGTGTTCAGTCTCTTAGCAAGCTGGTATGTAGGGGCAGGGCACTGGCTGATAATAGGCCTGAGAGGGTTCCCTTGCTTGTGCGTTTTTACATTTCCGTATAAGTAGCCGAGCCCAAAATCACCTGAAATAGGTGGCAAATGGACGGCGTTGGTGGCAGCATTAATGGTTTGTATAATGCTGTTTGCTTCCCTCTTGATATCCTCAGTGGGGTTGCGGGACAATCGTTCAAATTTTGAGGTATCAGCCAAAATTTGATCTAGTTTCTCATGGTACTCCTCTGTATTTATGAGAACGAAGGCGGCAGTTTTATCTGCACGGCGTACAGTGATGCCTTCTTGCAATCTAAGAGCCTTGGCAGCATCTCTCATCTCCTTCGTGACAATCCCACTCCGGTATTGGCCACGGTCAGTGAGGGCTTCTGCCAAGAGTAGGGGTTGGAGGGCATCAGTCGTCCGTAGGGCACCTCTACGTTCATTTTCTTGTATGGTGTCAAGGAGGAGCTCGATTTCCAATCTCTTGTCAGTCGGTCTTGGTTTGGTCATGTAGTGGCAATTAAGGCCTAAACATAATATTTCTTCTTGAGCAGGCGTGGGAACGTAATTGGTGAGATTTACATACTCTTGCCTCTTTTCTGGGATCCTAAGTTTGCCTCCATTGATATTAATGAGTTTTCTTATTACAGTTTTGGTCCGATTTCGTTGGTCTTTCTCTTTTAGTTTATTAAGGAGGTAAGAGATATTTTCTGGGTAGGTAAGGTGATTCCTTTGTTGATCATTGTCATCAGGTTGCCTTTCATCACTTTCTTCAATAATACTGTGATCTAGATTGTCTTGTTCCTCTCTCACAATGTATTCCGGGACCTCTCCAGAAGGGCGTGCTTGATCAATGGCGATGTTCTGGATTTCAGCCCATTCACTCTGCAGACGAGCAAGGCGTGCATATAGATTTGAACGATTGTCCCGCAACCCCACTGAGGATATCAAGAGGGAAGCAAACAGCATTATACAAACCATTAATGCTGCCACCAACGCCGTCCATTTGCCACCTATTTCAGGTGATTTTGGGCTCGGCTACTTATACGGAAATGTAAAAACGCACAAGCAAGGGAACCCTCTCAGGCCTATTATCAGCCAGTGCCCTGCCCCTACATACCAGCTTGCTAAGAGACT
>NW_027171973.1:0-17500 GCF_036898095.1 Palaemon carinicauda
TAAACCTCAAATATATCTTAAGGTCTAGTAATCCTGCGTGGTAAAGGATTCGAACCTTTGCCATTGAGTTGAGATAAAGGTGTCAGAATATATATATATATATATATATATATATGGGCATGCTCTTCGCACTCCCCAAGAGAGATTAGTTCACCAAACGTTCAGCTGGGCTCCATAAGGTAATAGAAGAATTGGAAGACCCAGGCCTACATGGCTAAGTACTATAAAGCGCGAAGTAGATGATGAATGGAGAAGTATTGAATTATAAGCTCAAGGCAGAGACCACTGGCGAAATTTAACCGAGGCCCTTTGCGGCAATAGGCGTAGGAGGAGATGATGATATATATGTATGTGTATATATATATATATATATATATATATATATAAAAGGCAATGTGTATGAGGTGTGAGTTTTCCTTATAGAAAAATGTACAAGGAATTTACAGAATATATAATGATCAAATCTTATGGAATTTTTATCCAGAAAGCTGACGCCACTATTTTAATTTTGATCAGGATCCACCTTGGGTGGGTGGGGGGTGGGGTGGGGGGGGGAGGCGGGTCCTAATGGCCCAATAAATACAGGATATCCAATCAGACCAATTATCAGTGCTACATGTTCTAATAACTATAAATTATCCAAATATTTAGTCTACGGGCCCCATGATTAGACCCCCTAAAACTGCATTAGATAATAATGGACCAATTGCAATACATTTTGACATGAAGACTGTATGAACATGGAAGATTATTTTGGGGCTATATCAATTTGAAAAATTTTCTCATAAAAAAGGGGTCCTGGGGGTGTTGCCCCTCCCCATACACATAGCCTACATTGATTTTCTTTTCGCTGTGTAAAATTTACACAAAATTACAGAATATTTAATGATTGAGTCCTATTTAATTTTTATATGTTTTTTTAAATTTTCTACATAATGATGTCACCCAAAAAGTGGTTTATATATATGTATATATATATATATATATATATATATTATATATAATTTCTTCCCAGGTCTATTGACGCAAAGGGCCTCGGTTAGATTTTGCCAGTCGTCTCTATCTTGAGCTTTTAATTCACTACATCTCCATTCATCATCTACTTTGCGCTTCATAGTTCTCAGCCATATATATAAGAGGCAATGTCTGTGTGTGTGTGTGTGTTCCCTATAGAAAGAGAGGTTAGGGAATTTACATAAACACTAAAAGTGTTTTCTTATGTAATTTTTCCAAGGAAGGTAATGCAAGTGGTCCCAGATCTCTAAGTGTGCCCTTAAGGGAGCTATGCTGCCAAAATCCCATACAACTAAAATTGTATTCTCATGTAAAATTATCCGAGGAAGTCATTGGAAGTAGTTCAGAATCTCTTAACTACTCCTCTAAGGGAGCTATAGTTGGCAGAACCTTACCCACTTCAAACCTCAAATATATACGATTCTATGTAAAATCTAAAAGTTTTCTTATGTAAAAATTTCCGAGAAAGACACTGGAGGTGGTCTGAAGTCTCTAAGTGCCCCTTAAGAGAACTATGGCGGGTGGGCAGAAACCTCACCCTCTTATAAATTCAGATAAAAAGGAACATCAATGACAGCAGAATGGCAGCTGCTACCGGTATTTGATATTATTCATTGTCTACAAATTGTAATTGGTCACATAAAAATCGTCCCAAAAATATGATTTTTTCTTTGCTACAATCTGCTGTCAGATTAAAGGCCGCTCATGAATGGCAGACGCAAGGGACAGTGACATTGCCCTAGCAAGCAGGACAATGCCCTAGAGACTGACCATATACATTTTATGATCAGCGCCTAAACCCCCTCTCCATCCAAGCTAGGACCAGGGAGGGCCAGGCAATGGTTGCTGATGACTCAGCAGATAGGCCTCTAGGTTCCCCCCCCCGAGCCTTAGCTCAGAAGGATGGTAGGGTTGCAGATGCTAAAGGCACTAACGAGTCTGAGCGGGACTCGAACCCCCGTCTGGCAAACACCAGGCAGAGACGTTACCAATCAGGACACAATCCTGTCAGGAAATCGAATCTAAGGATGTTTCCTCGTGAGAAATTTTCCTAGGACCCCCCCTCGCCGTCAGTGCCTTTTCAAACTTTAGCCCTACGCCCACCTGAAAATACTCTCCTACGCCCCTATAGTCCATTTCTTTTAGCGATGCATATTTGCACCGACTTGCGGCAGTGCCCTTTTAGCTCGGAAAAGTTTACTGATCGCTGATCGGTTAGAATTATCTTGTCCAACCAATCAGCGATCCGGAAACTTTTCCGAGCTAAAAGGGCACCGCTGCAAGTCGGTGCAAATATGAATCGCTAAATGAAATGGACTATATTGTTTTGTTTGTTGAACCACTTAGCAAACCTAACCTAACCCACCTCCTCTTCTTTCACTTTCGTTAAGCCTGTCTTCCTCATGTATGAAGCAAGTGAGAGAATATATGAATAAATTATAATAAACGAACAAAACTAATCCCTTTATAAAGATAAACGGATAAGAAAAAGTCGTGATATACAGATATAACTAAAATATGTAAATAAAAAAACATAGGGACGTTTTTAATGGGGCGTCTTACGCGATCGATCCAGTGCTTATGAAAGACCAGGTAAACTAAACGATAACAGAGAAAATCTTGTCAATGAAAATAGACAGTGGGCGGGGGGGGGGGGGGGTGGCATTACCCTAGGGGGAGCAGGTCAGAAAATAATGCCACGTCCGGAACGAGGAAGAAGAGAGATAAGGTTGTGTAACTGGAGGGGTGGAGGCTGGGCCTTGGGATGATGTTGCTCCTTAGAGAGGAGGAGAAGGAGAAGGAGAAGGAGGAGGAGGAGGAGGAGGAGAAGAAGGAGAAGGAGGAGAAGGAGGAGGAAGGCAACGGTTTAATGTGGGCATCCATGAAAACTCCACGCTCTCAGGAAGCCACCCTGTGGCACCCCTTACTGAGCGGCGAGTAACCAATTACATAGTGTAGGGAGAGATGGCAGAGGCGGTGGGGCATGATGTTGCTCCTTAGAGAGGAGGAGGAGGAGGAGGAGGAGGAGAAGGAGGAAGGAGGAGGAGGAAGGCAACGGTTTAATGTTAGGGGGCATGACTGGTTTTTAGGAAGTGAGAATCTCAAGGGGAGATGAGGAAGAAGGTTACAAGAGTGTTGCGTGTGGGATTTGATTATGCCAATGAATGGTGCGGCTTCTATTTCCTGACCTCGAAATCGCTTATGGTATAGGGTTAGGGAATTTAGTTTTTTTTAATATAACCACGGCACGTATTAACGAAGCCATATCAGGTCTGGGTGGATAAATACACAATTGAGAAGTAGATTTACGCATATACTATTCTTACTTTGTTCTGTTTGCCGATATATTGTTATTGTCATCAATAAAATGATGTATTCAAACAGGTCAAAGATAAAGAAAATTACGCATATACTATTCTTACTTTGTTCTGTTTGCCGACGTATTGTTATTCTCACTGATAAAAGGAAGTATTCAAACAGGTCAAAGAGAAAGAAAATCAATAAAACTTTACATTTGGTTTTTTATTTGTTTGACTTAACGTTCACTTTAATAAAAGCTAAATGTGAGGAAAGGTATATTTTTATTTCCACATAATTCAAGAACGATACTGTAACAAGGGAACAATTATTTTTTCCAATTGAATGAAACAAGTATAAGAACATTGTCTTCACCGAATTATTTCTAAGCAGCTCTTCTAGGAGAAGGACACTCCAAAATCAAACCATTGCTCTCAAGTCTTGGGTAGCCATAGCCTCTGTACCATGGTCTTCCACTGTCTTGGTTAGAGTTCTCTTGCTTGAGGGCACACTCGGGCACACTATTCTATCTAGTTTCTCTTCCTCTTGTTTTGTTAAAGTTTTTATAGGAAATATTTATTTTAATGTTGTTACTATACTTAAAATATTTAAATTTTCTTTATATCCTTTCCTCACTGGGCTATTTCCCTGTTGGGGCCCCTGGGCTTATAGCATATCCTGCTTTTCCAACTAGGGTTGTAGCTTAGGATTTAATAATAATGATAATATGGATTTTTCTTACAACAAAATAACAGTTATTAAGACATCTTCTTAATTAATAAAAGAAGGAAGAAAATAAGGTTTGATCTCCAATACCAAGGTTAAAGAAAAGGAAAGTGACGACATGAGATTGATTAATAAGCATTTCGGATTGCATAGCCCGACACTGACAAATGCTTGATAAGCATCCATCCACTTCACTTCACTTCACTTCCACTCCCAGGTAGGCTTTCAGCCTGTCAGTGGAATCAGTTGTCTTCTCCACTCAATTCTGTTTTCAAAAATTCCATCTCTTCTCAGCTGTTCAATTGTTGGCATGTTGTTCTTTGTCAGAATCTCTTCAATTCCATCCCTCCAGCGTTTACGTGGTCTACCTCTTGATCTCCTCCCACCAGGCGTCCAGTCCCATCTCTTCCTTGCAATTCTATTTCCATCCATTCTCATTAAATGTCCCAGCCATCTCAGCTGTCCCTTCTCAATCTTGTTCAACATAGGAGATACCCCAACCATCCTTCTAAAATCTACATTTCTTATTCTATCTCTCCTTGTTTTGTGCATTATTGTTCTCAGGGTTTTCATCTCTGAAGCTTGGACTCTGCTCCTGTCTTTGATAAGCATCCATCCAATCAGGTGCTTTTTCAACTTCATACGAATGAATACTGGTCGACATGCATAAGGAATAGAAGTAAAATAAGCAAGGAAAAAAAAAGAAGAACCGGTGGGTTATGTCATTGTTTTACTAATAAGAAGAGTTTACGGCCCATATGTGATTCAGTCTCCAAAATCCGAATTTTGAAAATGGAGAAACTAACAAAACTAAACTGTCGAGAATTGTTATAATTGTTTATAGGTAGTGGGTTGACCATGGCACCAGCCACCCTTTGAGGTACTACCGCCAGAGAATTATTGGGTCCTTCGACTGGCCAGATAGTACTACATTAGATTTTTTTCTGGATACGGTTCATATTCCATTTGCCTACACATACACCAAATAGTCTGGCCTATTCTTTACACATTCTCCTCTGTCCTCATACACCTGACAACACTGAGATTACCAAATAATACTTCTTCACCCAAGGGGTTAACTACTGCACTGTAATTGTTCAGTGGCCAGTTTCCTCTTGGTGAGGGTAGAAGAGACTCTTTAGCTATGGTAAGCAGCTCTTCTAGGAGAAGGACACTCGAAAATCAAACCGTTGTTCTCTAGTCTTGGGTAGTGCCATAGCCTCTGTACCATGGTGTTCTACTGTCTTGGGTTAGAATTCTCTTGCTTGAGGGTACACTCGGGCATGCTGTTCTGTCTTGTTTCTTTTCCTCTTGTTTTGTCAAATTTTTTATAGTTCATATAGAAAATATTTATCTTTATATTGTTACTGTTCTTGAAGTAGTTTAATTTTCCTTGTTTCCTTTCCTCACTGGGTTATTTTCCCTGTTGGAGCCCCTGGGCATAGCATTCTGCTTTCCCAACTTAGGTTGGAGCTTAGCAAGTAATAATAATAATGATAATACTTATCATCACCTATTCATTCACACTTTAGACAGGCTATAACCTCAGGTCTTTTCTTTATCGTTTAGAGGACAAGATAGATAGATTGATAGATAGATAGATTGTTATGCTCTGAGACTGCCGTGACCCTTTTCGTACATTTAAGAAAAAAAAAAAGAATTATTCATGGTCACGTCTAAATATTAAACGAATTGCCTATTCATATAAAAGGTATATTTTCGTACATCCCATGAAAGTTCCTCTTTGCTGTGATACACCGGAAACATAGATGAGAATATAGAAGAAAAAGAGATATATAGAAAGAACTTGATTAACTTTGTCTTTCACGAAGGGAAAAGAAGAACACTGCATAAAACCAACTTGATTTTGTTAATAATCTTGAGAAGAAAAAGAGAAAACGAACATAGAGAGAGAGAGAGAGAGAGAGAGAGAGAGAGAGAGAGAGAGAGAGAGAGAGAGAGAGAGAGAGAGAGAGAGAGAGAGAGAGGAATGATGAATGAATGAATTATATAATTCACAGCCGGGAAGTTGATACAACAGGAAAGGTTTGCCAGGACTAATAAAAGGGGGCCAAGTTACAAAGCCCTTCTATGCGGATATGAACACTCTCCCTGCCGTGTTTTTGGACCGTCATTTACCCAGACAACTGTATGCAATGTTACAGTAGTTAGTGAATACTTATATCATCATCATTATTATTATTATTATTATTATTATTATTATTATTATTATTATTATTTCTTGGTAGGAGACCCTCCTTCAAACAGGTGGAGTTAAATACTATGGCTGCATCGGCAGAATTCAATTTCTTGCTGAATGTAGCAATCCTGAAAAAAGAATTGTCCGAAGAATCGAGAAATTGGACAAGAAATTGAATTCTGCCGATGCAGCCATAGTATTATTATTATTATTATTATTATTATTATTATTATTATTATTATTATTATTATTATTATTCTTACTTGCTAAGCTACGACCCTAGTTGGAAAAGCAAGATGCTATAAGCCCAGGGGCCCCAGGAGGGAAAATAGCCCAGTGAGGTAAGGAAATGAGGTAAAATAATATATTTGAAGAACAATGACATAAATAAGTATTTCCTCTAAATGATAATTTAATTAGAAATATTATTATTATTACTTGCTAAGCTACGACCCTAGTTGGAAAAGCAAGGTGCTATAAGCCCAGGGGCCCCAACAGGGAAAATAGCCCAGTGAGGTAAGGAAACGAGGTAAAATAATATATTTTAAGAATAATGACATATGAAAAATATTTCCTGTATTAACTATGAAAACTTTAACAAAAGAAAAGGAAGAGAAACGAGATAGAATAGTGTGCCCAAGTGTACCCTCAAGCAAGAGAACTGAAGTAATAACTAATAAGGAAATTATACCCTTTCAAGGTATATTGGTATTGAATGATTCAGCTTCTAAATGAATGAATCATGTATATTGGTATTGAATGATTCATCCTCTAAATGAATGAATTAAAAAAAAACACTTCTTGCTTTAGCTGAATCAAATCCTGAAAATATACCCTTTCAAGGTATATTGGTATTGAATGATTCAGCTTCTAAATGAATGAATCATATATATTGGTATCGAATGATTCATCCTCTAAATGAATGAATTAAAAAAACCACTTCTTGCTTTAGCTGTGTACGCTTTCAAGGTGTATTGGCATCGAATGATTCAGCTTCTAAATGAATGAATCATGTATTGATATCGAATGATTCATCCTCCAAATGAATGAATAAAAAAAACACTTCTTGCTTTAGCTGAATCAAATCCCGCAAGTTCAAGGAGAGGAAGTCAAGAGAGAGACGCGTGAATGATTCAGCTTCTAAATGAATGAATCATATATATTGGTATTGAATGATTCATCCTCTAAATGAATGAATCTTTAAAAAAACACTTCTTGCTTTAGCTGAATCAAATCCCGCAAGTTCAAGGAGAGGAAGTCAAGAGAGAGACGCGTGAATGATTCAGCTTCTAAATGAATGAATCATATATATTGGTATTGAATGATTCATCCTCTAAATGAATGAATCTTTAAAAAAACACTTCTTGCTTTAGCTGAATCAAATCCCGCAAGTTCAAGGAGAGGAAGTCAAGAGAGAGACGCGTGAATGATTCAGCTTCTAAATGAATGAATCATATATATTGGTATTGAATGATTCATCCTCTAAATGAATGAATCTTTAAAAAAACACTTCTTGCTTTAGCTGAATCAAATCCCGCAAGTTCAAGGAGAGGAAGTCAAGAGAGAGACGCGTGAATGATTCAGCTTCTAAATGAATGAATCATATATATTGGTATTGAATGATTCATCCTCCAAATGAATGAATAAAAAAAAACACTTCTTGCTTTAGCTGAATCAAATCCCGCAAGTTCAAGGAGAGGAAGTCAAGAGAGAGACGCGTGAATGATTCAGCTTCTAAATGAATGAATCATATATATTGGTATTGAATGATTCATCCTCTAAATGAATGAATCTTTAAAAAAACACTTCTTGCTTTAGCTGAATCAAATCCCGCAAGTTCAAGGAGAGGAAGTGAAGTCAAGAGAGGGACGTGTCTGGATTCCTTCTAACCTTGGCTGGGCCAGGCCTGTTCCTCGCTGCCCCTCACCCCCCCAAAAAAATCCTTCTTGAATATATTAATGGAACAAATAGGAAGTCGAGTGGAAGAACAAGATGTTGCAGTGTCTGGCAACGATCTGATCCGCGCATATATAAGTGATTCCGTCTTGTCGGGGCGACATACGCACACACGCTTCTAGCCTGACTTAAGTCGAAGTCTTGATTCTTCCGTCGAGCCCTTTCACGGTAAGTTTTGCGAGTATTGTCGTATTTATCTTCAGTTTGATTTAGTTCAGTGAGGAAAAAGCGATTCCTCTCTTTCAAATATTGCAAATTACCATTTGAATGGCAATAGAAAATTACTAGTTCTGGAAAGGGCTTCGTGCCATGCAATAAGAAATGTTATGTTCCCAGGTATATGTATTATCACCAACTATTTCTCTTCAGTTTTATTTAGTTCACTGAGAAAAAACGATTCCTCTCTTTCTATTTCTTTATATTCAATGTGACATTTGAATTGTAAGAAAAATAACTAGTTCTGGAAAGGGCTTCGTGCCATGCAATAAGAAAAATTATGTTCCCAGGTATTATCACCTCATAAGTATTAATCTTCAGTTGTTTTATTTAGTTCACTGAGAAAAAATGATTCCTCTCTTTCTATTTCTTTATATTCAATGTGACATTTGAATTGTAAGTAAAATAACTAGTTCTGGAAAAGGCTTCGTACCATTTGTACCATGCAATAAGAAATATCATGTCCCCAGGTATATGTATTATCACCAACTATTTGTCTTCAGTTTTATTTAGTTCAATGAGAAAAAACGCCCCCTTTCTTTCTAATATCCAATGTAATATTTAAATGGTAATAAAAATAACTAGCTCTGGAAAAGGCTTCGTACCATTTGTACCATGCAATAAGAAATATCATGTCCCCAGGTATATGTATTATCACCAACTATTTGTCTTCAGTTTTATTTAGTTCAATGAGAAAAAACGCCCCCTTTCTTTCTAATATCCAATGTAATATTTAAATGGTAATAAAAATAACTAGTTCTGGAAAAGGCTTCGTACCATTTGTACCATGCAATAAGAAATATCATGTCCCCAGGTATATGTATTATCACCAACTATTTGTCTTCAGTTTTATTTAGTTCAATGAGAAAAAACGCCCCCTTTCTTTCTAATATCCAATGTAATATTTAAATGGTAATAAAAATAACTAGTTCTGGAAAAGGCTTCGTACCATTTGTACCATGCAATAAGAAATATCATGTCCCCAGGTATATGTATTATCACCAACTATTTGTCTTCAGTTTTATTTAGTTCAATGAGAAAAAACGCCCCCTTTCTTTCCAATATCCAATGTAACATTTAAATGGTAATAAAAATAACTAGTTCTGGAAAGGGCTTCGTGCCATTTGTACCTTACAATAAGAAATATCATGTCCCCAGGTATATCTGAAGATGGCCAACAACTATTTATCTTCAGTTTTATTTAGTTCAATGAGAAAAAACGCTATCTTTCTTTCTAATATCCAATGTAACATTTAAATGGTAATAAAAATAACTAGCTCTGGAAAAGGCTTCGTGCCATTTGTACCGTGCAATAAGAAATATCATGTCCCCAGGTATATCTGAAGATGGCCAACAACTATTTATCTTCAGTTTTATTTAGTTCAATGAGAAAAAACGCCCCCTTTCTTTCTAATATCCAATGTAACATTTAACTGGTAATAAAAATAACTAGCTCTGGAAAAGGCTTCGTGCCATTTGTACCGTGCAATAAGAAATATCATGTCCCCAGGTATATGTATTATCACCAACTATTTGTCTTCAGTTTTATTTAGTTCAATGAGAATCAGTTGTTTTATTTAGTTATTGAGAAAAAACGCCCCCTTTCTTTCTAATATCCAATGTAACATTTAAATGGTAATAAAAATAACTAGTTCTGGAAAAGGCTTCGTACCATTTGTACCTTACAATAAGAAAGATCATGTCCCCAGGTATATGTATTATCACCAACTATTTGTCTTCAGCTGTTTTATTTAGTTCACTGAGAAAATAAACAATTCCTTTCTTTCTAATATCCAATGTAACATTTAAATGGTAATAAAAATAACTAGTTCTGGAAAAGGCTTCGTACCATTTGTACCTTACAATAAGAAATATCATGTCCCCAGGTATATCTGAAGATGGCCAACACACGCACTTACTTCGTCCTCCTGGTGGCCGCTATGGTTTTCATCGCAGCGAGCAACGCCATGTTGGTCTGCCCCACGTTCCCTGGATGCTGCGAGACTCGGAGCTGCGGTAGTCTGTGTCCTTCTTGCGACCAGGACAGCCACTTTACCATGGGAGCTAAACTCCTCTCCACTCGACCCGAGCCCTGCTCTCTCGTGGGAAACTTCATCGACCTCCACGATCTCGGGTCATCCTCAGCTCTGGGGGAGATGTTCGACGCTGAATTGTTCTGTCTCTGAGCGAACGGATGATCTGAACTTATGATGGTTCTTGTACTGAATTTTCTTTTCGACCTCAGACTTCGAGGAGCATGTCGGGCGAGTCGTACCTCGGGAAGAGGTACTTTTAAGCCCTACTGTAGTCCACGAGAGAGAGAGAGTGAGAGCGAGAGAGAGAGGAGTAAGAAAAAGAATTGGCAGGCTCCCACCGTTGCATTAGTGTCTCAGCAGTGTTACGACAGTTGGTAAATGGTGGTGGCCTTGTTGAGTGCCCACGCGTGCCCACACCCCACTCATGGGGCATCACTGGCATGACCCGCCTGCTTCAAGTACCCCGCTATTCATATCCGCGAGGACCAGGAAATGGCAACAGCGTCGCCTTCGACTAGCCCATCTCCTCAAGACGAGTAGTGCTTCAGCAGTGAGCCATAAAGATGCACGTTGCAAATCCAGGCGAAAAATCTCTGCAGATTAGATTGTCTCTGGCATGGCAACTGCGACCTTGCAATACAAGTCGTGGCTAAACAAGCGAGTATAGACTGGAGAAGTCGCTCAAATGTGAGTCTCTCGTCTGACTCATCGTCCCTGAAATGTGTGTCACTACGAGAAAGCTAAAAGGAAGAAGGTAACGATAATGCTCTTTTCGAGATGTTCGTGGACTTTCAATGCTTTTTGAGCTGCTCTTGTGAAGGAGAGCATCTTCCTCTTGTAATGATTGGCAGCATCTTTTTTTAATTGCGATTCAGTGTTCATTTATATCATTTATGAAATACATGTGCTGGAAATTTCAGCCTGTTTCCCTATTTTCTTTTGCTGGGTTTTTTTGCTTCATTAGTCATTCAAGCATTTTCTTCAGGCATCCACATGTCCATACATCATGCCTTCTTTCATTTCCAACTCATTCATTATTTTCTAGTATAGCTGTTTTATCTCTTAGTTTTCATATTCAATTATGTCATTATCTTTCATACTTTCATGTGTACTCTTTCAACTTCATCCAATTCATTAATTCATAATTCCATGTGATATCTTTCCATCCATTTCATAAACTCATTCCATGTTCATCCTCATCTTTCCAGATTCGATTTTCCCATTCGTTATTTTCCTGGGTTTCTTTGGTTTTTCCTTTGTCTCATTCATCCTATACTTGATTCTTCTCTATTTCATCGCATCCTTATCCTTTGAATCCTATTAGTGGATTATTCCAATCCAAAATCCACAGAATTTCCAATTATCCATACCCTTAAATGTTCAAGACCTTCATCCCTTTTTTTATTCACATTTCCATTTTTTATTTCAAAAACATTATTCATTAGCATTCCTACTTACATTCCGATCATTCAAAACTGTATTCAGCCACTCATTCTTTTCTTATCTCTAGTTCCTAGTTTTAGTAATCTACCACATTCATGTTTTTTTAATTTTTCATTATCAGTAATTACTCATACGTTCTCTTTATAATTCATCTATACCATCAGTTTTCTTATTCATCTTATTAATCAAATAATTTTCTTTCCAACGTTTTCATCATCCAGTTTCTTAATCTCAATTGCTTATCCACATCCTCAGTTTTCACAATTTCAAGATCATCCACTTTATACTTTCCCCATTATCCTTCTACATCCTAACTTTTCCAATGTTGGTCTTAAGCAATCCTATTTCCTATTATCCTGATCATCCACAGCTTGAACTTTCCAATAGGCTGTTCATTCATGCCCTTCATTTTCCATCATCATTATTTTCTTTACGTTTCATTCATTGCATCCTTCATCCTTCTAATAATTCATTGATCATTAATTTTACCTTCATGTAAGTCCATACATTTTATTCAATAAATTCTCTCCCAATAAATCAACCTTCTATTTTTATCATTCCCTCATCATCCTACATTTGTTCTATTTCCATGTCATTCTATCATCTGTTTATTCATTTCATTGTCATCCCAAACTGTCATTCATTTATATGTTCATTCACTGCTTCACCATCCTAACCATTTTTTTCCTGCCTATTCATATCCATAACATCAAAAATCTTATTCATTTCATTTTCATACACGCTTTTATTCATTCATTCCCCCCATGCTATTAATGGTTCCTTCATTTTCATATCATCTTTGCCTTTTCATTTATTTTGCTACTCTCCAATCCTATGTTCATTCATTTCTTTACCATCTAAGCTTATGTGCATTCATTTTCCTACCCAAAACAATGTTCATTCATTATCCTACTCAAAACAATGTTCATTCATTTTCTTACCCGAAACAATGTTCATTCATTTTCCTACCCAAAACAATGTTCATTCATTTTCCTACCCAATGCTATGTTCATTCATTATCCTACCCAAAGCAATGTTCATTCATTATCCTACCCAAAGATATGTTCATTCATTTTCCTATCCAAAACAATGTTCATTCATTTTCCTACCCAAAGCTATGTTCATTCATTAACCTACCCAAAGCTATGTTCATTCATTTTCCTACTCAAAACAGTGTTCATTCATTTTCCTACCCAAAGCTATGTTCATTCATTTTCGTACTCAAAACAATGTTCATTCATTTTCCTACTCAAAACAGTGTTCATTCATTTTCCTATCATCCAATCATCTGTTCACCAATTTTCATACTATCCAATCATCTGTTCACCAATTTTCATACCATCCAATCATCTGTTCACCAATTTACATACCATCCAATCATCTGTTCACCAATTTTCATACCATCCAATCATCTGTTCACCAATTTTCATACCATCCAATCATCTGTTCACCAATTTTCATATCATCCAATCATCTGTTCACCAATTTTCATACTATCCAATCATCTGTTCACCAATTTTCATACTATCCAATCATCTGTTCACCAATTTTCATACTATCCAATCATCTGTTCACCAATTTTCATACTATCCAATCATCTGTTCACCAATTTTCATACCATCCAAACCTTTGTTCATTTCTATTTTCATACTATCTAATCATCTGTTCACCAATTTTCATACCATCCAATCATCTGTTCACCAATTTTCATACCACCCAAACCTTTGTTCATTCATTTTCCTACAGTCCTAGCCTCTGTTCCTCCATTTTTCTCCAACAATTAGTTTTCTTACCTTCAAATTCATTCATTCATTCATTTCCCTATCATCCAAGCATTTTTTCATTCATTTTCATACCATTCGAACCTAAGGTCCTTCACTTCCCATTCATCCAAAACTCTGTTCATTCATTTTTCTTTACAAACAAATATTCGTTCTTTCATTTCCTTTCATCATTGCATATTTTTCATATCATTTCCCCCATCAATATAAACTTCCTAAACATCATATATTACTTTATTCATTCCCATTTAATCATTCAAAAATCTTTACTTTAATAGTTATTCATTCATTCATCTATTCTCTATTTTTCCATGAGGTCTTTTTCACGTTCTTGTCTTTTACACGTTCTTGCAATATTGCAACTGGTTCCTTCATGGATTCTAATCGCATCAATAATCGCTTTTAGTCAATTTTTCGTTGCTACGATCTAGTAAAAATCTATGATGCTTTGCTTATTGTGAATGTAAAACCTGAATCCACCATTTGGTTTTATATGTATCTGGGAAATGTGAGCAATAAAGAGGAAAGATCATACTTTCCAACAATGTTATTAAAATGTATTTGATTATCCTTGTTAAAAAGTTCCCATCAGCTTCTACTTAGGACCTTATGAAATAAGTTTCCTTTGAGCTCTGCTGATACCCTAAGTGTCCCTCGAGCTCTGCTGATATTCTAAGTGTCCCTCGAGTTCTGCTGATATTCTAAGTGTCCCTCTCCCTCGAGCTCTGCTGATATCCTAAGTGTCCTTCGAGCTCTGCTGATATCCTAAGTATCCTAAGTGTCCCTCGAGCTCTGCTGATATACTAAGTGTCCCTCGAGCTTTGCTGATATCCTAAGAGTCCCTCGAGCTCTGCTGATATCCTAAGAGTCCCTCTCCCTCGAGCTCTGCTGATATCCTAAGTGTCCCTCGAGCTCTGCTGATATCCTAAGTGTCCCTCGAGCTCTGCTGATATCCTGTGAAAATATCTCAATTAAGTTCTATTATACACTGTGAAAAAATATTTTTCAAATTTTGATGAAAAGTCACGAAAAATATACTATCAGGATCTATTGAAACAATAAGAAAAAATTACCCCCAGGTTTTACTAGACTCCTGTGAGGAAAAAAAAAACCTTCAACAGGTTCTAATGAAATCCTGTAGAAAAATTCACCCCCAGGATCTACTAATTTATTGAGAATAAGTCTCATGTTTCACTAGAAACTTGTGATAAATATTCCTTGTGGTTTTTGACACCTTTTTAATTATTTAATCATTAAAGCATTTTCTTCATTTTGAAACTGAGAATGAATCCACATTTTCATATATAATACCTTCTTTCATTTACAACTCATTCATTATTTTCTAGTAGAGCTGTTTTATCTATTAGTTTTCAGGTTTCACTGAAGCCATGTTCATTTTTTTTTCATCAGGTTCTATTTGAAACCCCGTGAAACTAACATTCATTCTGTTGTGTTGAAACCGTAAGAGAAAAAATCTCCATGTTCTACTGAGAATGTAAAAATATCTCCATATGGTTCTATTTAAATCCATCTGGTTTTATAAAAAAACCTGTTAAAATTTTCATTAGTTCCCTAGGAAAAAACCCATCAGGTTTTATCAAAACCTGTTAAAAATTTCATTAGTTTCCGTAGGATAAAAACCCACCAGGTTTTATAAAAAACCTGTTAAAATTTTCATTAGTTTCCATAGGTAAAAAACCCATCAGGTTTTATAAAAAACCTGTTGAAATTTTCATTAGTTTCCATTGAAACACTGATAAATTCTCCACGATGATTTACTGAAACCCTGTGGAAAAATATTCCCCACAGGTTTTACTGAAAACTTGTTGGAAAGATTTTCCACAATGTCTACTGAAATTACGTGAAGAGTATCCATTAAATTCTACTGAAACCCTGTGGAATAAATCTATACCAGGTTGTGTTGAAACGCTATAAAAGAAAAATATTCTTCTATTGAAAGCGTGTGGAAAAGTCTCCATATAGTTCTACCAAAACATTGTGATAAAAATCTTAATGAGGTTCTATTTAAGCCCTGTCCACACTATCGAGCATGCCCGACGGGCAAACAGTGATACCAGGCCACAATAGTTAGTAAGAATGAGGGTTAATGACGTCAGAAGTGGGAAAACCACAGACAGATCTGGCATCATACAGTGTTGCCAGATCCCTGCCATTAGTTTTCCCGCTACTGACGTCATCAACCCTCATTTTCACTAACTATTGTGGTCTGATATCACTGTTTGCCCGTCGGGCATGCTCGATCGTGTGGACAGGGCTTTAAACATTGTGAAGAAGTCTGCGTCAGCATCTATTGAAATCCCGAGAAGAAATATCTATGTCAAGTTCTATGGAAGAACTGTGGAAAAAAATCTTCCCTAGGTTTTCCTGAAGACATAATTATGAGGACACTTCAATCAGCTTCTATTGGAAATATTAAAAATTTCATTAAATTCTATTGAGAAACAGTACAAAAAGCTCCATCTTCTACTGAAAGCCTTCGAAAAATCTTCATCAAAATTCTTCTTCAGGCGTAGAACCTAACCTAACCTAACCTAAAGAAACCTTGTGAAAAATCTTCCTCGGGTTCTAGTGAAACCACGTAAAAGAAAGATCTCCCTCAGGTTCTTATTAACCCAATGGAATGAAAATCTATAAGGTTCTGTTCAAAATCTGTGAAAAGATCTCCTTGAAGTTCTATCAAAAGCCTTTGAAAAGTCTCCATCACGATCTATTGAAATATTGTGAGGAAAGACCTTTGCGTCCTACTAAAATCTTGTGAAAGATCTTCCTCAGGTTCTATTGAAACTCTATGAAAGAAAGATCTCCAGAAGGTTCTTTTGAATACAATCTCCATGAGATTGTTTTGAAATCACAGGAAATAAATCTTCCTCAGATTCTACCAAAACCTCTATAAAAATAATCTCCTCTGTTTAATGAAATCTATTGAAAACCCCAATCTGGCTTTATTGAGACCTTGTGAAAAACTATCTATTGAAACTTTATGAAAAAGTGTCCATAGGTAGTAGGTTGTCCAGGGCACCAGCCACCCGTTGAGATACTACCATGAGAATGGGGTCCTTTGACTGGCCAGACAGTACTACATTGGATCCTTCTCTCTGGTTACGGTTCATTTCCCTTTTGCCTACACATACACTGACTAGTCTGGCCTATTCTTTTACATATTCTCCTATGTCTTCATAGACCTGACAACACTGATATTACTGAATAATTCTTCTTCACCCAAGGGGTTAACTACTGCACTGTAATTATTCAGTGGCTACTTTCCTCTTGGTAAGGATAGAAGAGACTCTTTAGCTATGGTAAGCAGCTCTTCTAGGAGATGGACACTCCAAAATCAAACTATTGTTCTCTAGTCTTGGGTAGTGCCATAGCCTCTGTACCATGGTTTTCCACTGTCTTGGGTTAGAGTTCTCTTGCTTGAGGGTACACTCGGGCACACTATTCTATCTTATTTCTCTTCCTTTTGTTTTGTTAAAGTTTTTATAGTTTTTATTTTTCCTTGTTTCCTTTCCGCATTGTGCTATTTCCCCTGTTGGAGCCCCTGGGCTTATAGCATCCTGTTTTTTCAACTTGGGTTGTAGCTTGGCAATTAATAATAATAATAATAATAATAATAATAATAATAATAATATTGAAACTAAAAAAATATCGATTAGGTTGCTTTGAAACAATGTGAAAAAATTTCTTTCAGAAACCTGCGCATAATTCTAGGTATGCAGGTAATTCTAACAGCCATGTATTCTCCATCATTATATTCAACACTACACAGTATTCTAGAAGTTTTGCCCTAATCCATGTATGAAAATTAT
>NW_027171973.1:25000-27500 GCF_036898095.1 Palaemon carinicauda
ATATAAATTATAGACTATCATAATAACATATACTTGCAAAGCTTGCTAACCAGAATGCATGAAATATCACATGAGTAGGAGAAAGGATTAATGAGGTTTAAAGGTTTAAAGGCCGCTCATGAATGGCAGAGGCAAAGGACAGTGACATTGCCCTATCAAGTAGGATAATGCCCTAGAGACTAACCATATATACATATGATCAGCGGCCAAGCCCCTTCCCCACCCAAGCTAGGACCAAGGAGGGCCCGGCAATGGCTGCTGGTGTCTCATAAGATAGACCTATAGGCTCCTCCCCCCCCCCCCCCAATACCCCATCCTTAGCTTACAAGGATATTTAGGAACTCTGATCTCTAATACAGGATCTATTGAATTTAAGTTTAAGGAAAGATTGAAAAAAGCAAATTAGACAATGGGTAGGTTAAGTAAAATTTTGAAATCAAATCGCCTGAAATTATAAATAAAAATCAGGTTATATATCAGTTTAGTGAAATCGGTGTTACTGTATGGACAATATCCAACAGATTTTGTAGATTTGAGAACAAAGCCTTCAGAAGAATATTGGGAGTTGAATGGCAGGACAGGATTAGAAATAAACTATAAGAAAGATCATTCGAGTGCCTTATGTGGATGAGATCATGGTGAGGGATAGATGGAGATGGTTTGGGCATGCTCTTCGTACTCCCCAGGAGAGATTAGTTCACCAGACTTTCAATTGGGCTCCACAAGGCACTAGGAAAGTTGGAAGACCCAGACCTACATGGCTGAGAACTATGAAGCGTGAAGTAGAAGATGATGAGTGGAGAAGTATTGATTTAAAAGCTCAAGACAGAGACGACTGGTGAAATCTAACCGAGACCCTTTGCGTCAAAAGGCGTAGGAGGAGATGATGACTATGATACGAGTAGAGGGAGTGCTAGCATCTGCTATTATTATTATTATTATTATTATTATTATTATTATTATTATTATTATTAAATACTAAGCTACAACCCTAGTTGGAAAATCAGGATGCTATAAGCCCAGGGGCTCCAACAGGGAAAAATAGCCCAGTGAGGAAAGGAAACAAGGAAAAATAAAATATTCTAAGAACAGTAAAATCCTTGAAATAAATATTTCATATATAAACTATAAAATCTTTAACAAAACGAGAGGAAGAGAAACTAGATAGAACAGTGTGCCCGAGTGTACCCTCAAGCTAGAGAACTCTAACCCAAGATAGTGGAAGACCATGGTACAGAGGCTATGGCACTACCCAAAACTAGAGAACAATGGTTTGATTTTGAAGTGTCCTCCTAAAAGAGCTGCTTACCATAGCTAAAGAGCCTCTTCTACCCTTACCAAGAGGAAAGTACCCACTGAATAATTACAGTGCAGTAGTTAACCCCTTAGTGAAGAAGAATTGTTTGGTAATCTCAGTGTTGTCAGGTGTATGAGGACAGAAGAGAATGTGTAAAGAATAGACCAGACTATCAAGCAGTGCTTCTTCATTTCCGTACTTCTAAACATCTTGGGCTCCTCAGTGCAAACTTTTTCACCAATTTTCAAATTCGTTCACCCATTAACCTCCCAAAAAGGGGTAATTTACCCCTGTTCCCTGACCACTGATCTTGAAAGAGCTTTGATGTAGGTGTAAAAGGTATTTGAAGATAGGCTACCAAAAGTTAATTATGCCATATCATTATTTTCATTGTCAACTGAGAAGATGAAGCATTGACACGAACTGGCACGACGAGTTCATGCATAGTTTTAGCATAGTTTGCGCACTTCCCGCATCGTCCCGACGAGTTCACGAACAGTTCGCGCATAGTTCACGACCCGGTAACGAAATTTTGTCGTGACCAAAATTTTGAACATTTCAAAATTCTCGTCACGACATGCCACGATGTCACAACAGGTTCACGACGAGTTCACGCCAGTTCACGACTCGAGTCGTGACAATGTGTGCCACAAATTCGTGCAAGTGTCAGGGTACCTTTACAGCGCATACATTTTCCACTTTCCTTGTGATTTAAATAGCACATTGTACCTCAACGTAATTATTAGGTTGGTCAATGCAGCAGCCACCCGTTGAGGCATTATCATTAGACTAAAGGGTTAATAGGCGCTTTAGAGAGGCTAGGTAATACTGTATAAGTATTTGTGAGATAGTTAACATCTGGAACTTGTTCAGAATGAATTTATTTAGAGGGGATTATTATTATTATTATTATTATTATTATTGTTAATTGCTAAGCTACAACCCTAGTTGGGAAAGCACAATGCCATAAGCCCAGGGGCTCCAACAAAGAAAATAGCCCAGTGAGGAAAGGAAACAAGGACAAATTAAATTTTTAATAAGAGTAACATCAAAATAAATATCTCCTATATAAACTATAAACACTTTAACAAAACAAGAGGAAGAGAAATAAGATAGAATAGTGTGCCCGAGTGTACCCTCGAGCAAGAGAACTCTAACCCAAGATAGTGGAAGATCATGGTAAAGAGGCTATGGCACTACGCA
>NW_027171973.1:30000-40000 GCF_036898095.1 Palaemon carinicauda
AAACTAAGGCCCACGTCACACAGAGGCTCGTGAAACTAAGGCCCACGTCACACAGAGGCTCATGGAACTAAGGCCCACGTCACACCGAGACTCATGGAACTAAGGCCCACGTCACACCGAGACTCATGGAACTAAGGCCCACGTCACACCGAGACTCATGGAACTAAGGCCCACGTCACACCGAGACTCATGGAACTAAGGCCCACGTCACACAGAGACTCATGGAACTAAGGCCCACATCACACAGAGACTCATGGAACTAAGGTCCACGTCACACAGAGACTCATGAAACTAAGGCCCACGTCACACCGAGACTCATGGAACTAAGGCCCACGTCACACCGAGACTCATGGAACTAAGGCCCACGTCACACCGAGACTCATGGAACTAAGGCCCACGTCACACCGAGACTCATGGAACTAAGGCCCACGTCACACAGAGACTCATGGAACTAAGGCCCACATCACACAGAGACTCATGGAACTAAAAGAGACTCATGGAACTAAGGTCCACGTCACACAGAGGCTCGTGAAACTAAGGCCCACGTCACACCGAGGCTTGTGAAACTAAGGCCCACGTCACACAGAGGCTCGTGAAACTTTAGGCCCACGTCACACAGAGGCTCGTGAAACTAAGGCCCACGTCACACAGAGGCTAGTGAAACTAAGGCCCACGTCACACCGAGACTCATGTAACTAAGGCCCACGTCACACCGAGACTCATGGAACTAAGGCCCACGTCACACCGAGACTCATGGAACTAAGGCCCACGTCACACCGAGACTCATGGAACTAAGGCCCACGTCACACAGAGACTCATGGAACTAAGGCCCACATCACACAGAGACTCATGGAACTAAAAGAGACTCACGGAACTAAGGTCCACGTCACACAGAGACTCATGAAACTAAGGCCCACGTCACACAGAGACTCATGGAACAAAGGCCCACGTCACACCGAGACTCATGGAACTAAGGCCCACGTCACACAGAGACTCATGGAACTAAGGCCCACGTCACACTGAGACTCATGGAACTAAGGCCCACGTCACACCGAGACTCATGGAACTAAAAGAGACTCATGGAACTAAGGCCCACGTCACACCGAGACTCATGAAAGTAAGGCCCACGTCACACAGAGGCTCATGGAACTAAGGCCCACGTCACACCGAGACTCATGGAACTAAGGCCCACGTCACACAGAGACTCATGGAACTAAGGCCCACGTCACACCGAGACGTCACACAGAGACTCATGGAACTAAGGCCCACGTCACACAGAGGCTCATGGAACTAAGGCCCACGTCACACCGAGACTCATGGAACTAAGGCCCACGTCACACCGAGACTCATGGAACTAAGGCCCACGTCACACCGAGACTCGTGGAACTAAGGCCCACGTCACACCGAGGCTCATGGAACTAAGGCCCACGTCACACCGAGACTCGTGGAACTAAGGCCCACGTCACACCGAGACTCATGGAACTAAGGCCCACGTCACACCGAGGCTCATGGAACTAAGGCCCACGTCACACCGAGACTCATGGAACTAAGGCCCACGTCACACCGAGGCTCATGGAACTAAGGCCCACGTCACACCGAGACTCATGGAACTAAGGCCCACGTCACACCGAGGCTCATGGAACTAAGGCCCACGTCACACCGAGACTCATGGAACTAAGGCCCACGTCACACCGAGGCTCATGGAACTAAGGCCCACGTCACACCGAGGCTCATGGAACTAAGGCCCACGTCACACCGAGGTTCATGGAACTAAGGCCCACGTCACACCGAGACTCATGGAACTAAGGCCCACGTCACACCGAGGCTCATGGAACTAAGGCCCACGTCACACCGAGACTCATGGAACTAAGGCCCACGTCACACCGAGGCTCATGGAACTAAGGCCCACGTCACACCGAGGCTCATGGAACTAAGGCCCACGTCACACCGAGACTCATGGAACTAAGGCCCACGTCACACCGAGACTCATGGAACTAAGGCCCACGTCACACCGAGACTCATGGAACTAAGGCCCACGTCACACAGAGACTCATGGAACTAAGGCCCACGTCACACCGAGACTCATGGAACTAAGGCCTACATCACATAGAGACTTATAAAACCAAGGCCTACATCACATAGTGACTTATGAAACTAAGGCCTACATCACACAGAGGCTTATGAAACTAAGGCCTACATCACCATAAAATCTTTTTGTAAATCATCATCAATTATTAGACTTTGAGTATTTTATGAATCTTGTGAAGTATTGTATATGCTTATGTTTAATCTTAAATATACTGTAGTCACTGTTAATGTTTGCTGGCTATTATTTTCTTTAGCTGTTACTGTTTCGCTATTTCGCTATTTTTCTTTCCTAAATTGTAGATTTTACAAATTCTTCGTTTTGCAATAGCTTACCTTAATACTCCACATAATCATAATCTACATATTCCAATTGTTTTTCTTTTTTATTCAATATTCATAATTAAATCACATAGAATAGAGTTAACTCCACCTTTTCTTTGCTAAGTTCCTATAGTCCCTTTCTTTTAGCGATGCATATTTGCACCGACTCGCAGCGGTGCCCTTTTAACTCGGAAAAGTTTCCTGATCGCTGATTGGTTGGACAAGATAATTCTAACCAATCAGCGATCAGGAGACTTTTCCGAGCTAAAAGGGCACCATCGCGAGTTATCCTGCTTTCTGATTGGTTAGAACCATCTTGTCCAACCAATCAGCGCGCAGGAAACTTTTCCGATTTAAAAGGGCACCACCCCTGCGAGTCGATGCAAATCTGCCTCACTAAAAATAATTGACTATTTTGGATACAGAGAAACCCTAAGTCTATAAGGAAACTGGAAATGAAGAAATTACTGTTCTGGGAATCTAGTAGTTTTTTAGATATATTATTATTATTATTATTATTATTATTATTATTATTATTACTTGCCAAGCTACAACCCTAATTGGAAAAGCAGGATGCAATAAGCCCAGAGGCTCCAACAGGGAAAATAGCTCAGTGAGGAAAGGAAACAAGGAAAAGTAAAGTATTTTAAGAGCAACAATATTATGATAAATATCACTTTATAAACTAAAGGAACTTTAACAAAACAAGAGGAAGAGAAATAAGATATAAGATAGAATAGTGTGCCCAAGTGTACCCTCAAGCATGAGAACTCTAACCCAAGACAGTGGAAGACCATGGTACAGAGGTTATGGCACTACCCGAGACCAAAGAACAATGGTTTGATTTTGGAATGTCCTTCTCCTAGAAGAGCTGCTTATCATAGGTAAAGAGTCTCTTCTACCCTTAGCTTGAATGCTAATTATCAATGGACGCCAGTCTTAGTCTCTCTTTTTCTTTCCTTTTGCTGCTCATAAATGGCAGAGGCAAGGGACAGTGACATTGCCCTATCAAGTAGGACAATGCCCTAGAGACTGACCATATATATGATCAGTGCCCAAGCTACATCTCCACCCAAGCTAGGACCAGGGAGGGCCAGGCAATGGCTGTGCTGATGACTCAGCAGATAGACCCATAGGCTCCCCCAAACCCCCCAACCTTAGCTCACAAGGATGGTAAGGTTGCAGACACTAATCACACTAACGAGACTGAGCGGGACTCGAACCCCCGACTGGCAGATGGCTAGACAGAGACGTTACCAGTCAGGCCACAACAACCGTAAAGAGTTTGAATTTTGAGGAAATTCTTGAAAGGAAAGACCAAGACGTTCTTCTACTTACACTTTTAACCCATGTAACTTTGATTTAAACTCTTTATAATATTTTGAAAAAAAAAAAACAAATTCTAAAGGGGTTTTTAGTCAAAATTGATGATTCCTTTAACACATTTCATACCTTCATTCCAGCAAATTATACTATTTTCTTAAGATCTTGATAATTGATCAGAAAAATAACAATACAGTTACCTTCACTTTTAACCCATGTAACTTTGATTTAAACTCTTTATAATATTTTGAAAAAAAAAACAAATTTTAAAGGGGTTTTTAGTCAAAATTGATGATTCCTTTAACATATTTCATACCTTCATTAAGGGTGTTTTTTTTAGTCAAAAATTGGTGATTCCTTTAACATATTTCATACCTTCATTCCTTCAAATTATACTATTTTCATAAGATCTTAATAATTGATCAGAAAATTAGCAATACAGTTACCTAGTACATTGTTAGTCTGGTCATTTATCTTATTACCCGTAATGTATACAGATGATTACCCGAATGTAAGTATAATAACATAATTCATTGCTTTGTTTCCTTATCATGTTTTGGAGGTGATGGTTCATGACACGGGTTTTGGAGGTGACGGTTCATGACACGGGTTTTGGAGGTGACGGTTCATGACACGGGTTTTGGAGGTGACGGTTCATGACACGGGTTTTGGAGGTGACGGTACATGACATGGGTTTTGGAGGTGACGGTTCATGACACGGGTTTTGGAGGTGATGGTTCATGACACGACCACTGGAAAAGGTAAATACAGGGTTACCAAACGGCGGAATTCTGGGACTGACGACGGAAAAAGGTGAATACAGGGGTACCAAACGGCGGAATTCTGGGACTAATGACGGAAAAAGGTGAATACAGGGCTACCAAACGGCGGAATTCTGGGACTGACGACGGAAAAAGGTGAATACAGGGCTACCAAACGGCGGAATTCTGGGACTAATGACGGAAAAAGGTGAACACAGGGCTACCCGACGGCGGAATTCTGGGACTAATGACGGAAAAAACGTGAACACAGGGTTACCCGACGGCGGAATTCTGGGACTAATGACGGAAAAAGGTGAACACAGGGTTACCCGACGGCGGAATTCTGGGACTAATGACGGAAAAAGGTGAACACAGGGTTACCCGACGGCGGAATTCTGGGACTAATGACGGAAATAGGTGAACACAGGGTTACCCGACGGCGGAATTCTGGGACTAATGACGGAAAAAGGTGAACACAGGGTTACCCGACGGCGGAATTCTGGGACTAATGACGGAAAAATATGTCTACAGAGGGATCGCCATCTTTTCAATTTCCGATTTCCGCTTTACTCTGTCTGGGGCGGAAAAATATTTCCGCATAATTATCGAGGTTGCTTACTTAACTTTACTTTGATGGCTGCTTTTCCAGTGCCATTTTACTTTGATGGCTACTTTTCCGGTCCCATTTTACTTTGATGGCTGCTTTTCCGGTCCCATTTTACTTTGATGGCTGCTTTTCCAGTGCCATTTTACTTTGATGGCTACTTTTCCGGTCCCATTTTACTTTGATGGCTGCTTTTCCGGTCCCATGTTACTTTGATGGCTGCTTTTCCGGTCCCATTTTACATTGACGGCTGCTTTCCCGGTCCCATTATACTTTGATGGATGCTTTTCCAGTCCCATTTTACTTTGATGGCTGCTTTCCCGGTCCCATTTTACTTTGGTGGCTGCTTTTCCGGTCCCATTTTACTTTGATGGCTGCTTTTCTGTCCCGTTTTACTTTGCTGGCTGCTTTTCCGGTCCCATTTTACTTTGATGGCTGCTTTTCCGGTCCCATTTTACTTTGCTGGCTGCTTTTCCGGTCCCATTTTACTTTGCTGGCTGCTTTTCCGGTCCCATTTTACTTTGGTGGCGTCTTTTCCGGTCCCATTTTACTTTGGTGGCGTCTTTTCCGGTCGCAATTTACTTTGGTGGCGTCTTTTCCGGTCCCATTTTACTTTGATGGCTGCTTTTCCGGTCCCATTATACTTTGATGGCTGCTTTTCCGGTCCCATTTTACTTTGATGGCTGCTTCTCCGGTCCCATTTTACTTTGATGGCTGCTTTTCCGTCCTTTTTTACTTTAATGGCTGCTTTTCCGGTCCCATTTTACTTTGATGGCTGATTTTCTGGTTCCATTTTACTTTGATGGCTGCTTTTCCGGTCCCATTTTACTTTGATGGCTGCTTTTCCGGTCCCATTTTACTTTGATGGCTGCTTTTCCGGTCCCATTTTACTTTGATGGCTGCTTTTCCGGTCCCATTTTACTTTGGTGGCGGCTTTTCCGGTCCCACTTTACTTTGATGGCTGCTTTTCCGGTCCCATTTTCCTTTGATGGCTGCTTTTCCGGTCCCATTTTCCTTTGATGGCTGCTTTTCCGGTCCCATTTTGCTTTGATGGCTGCTTTTCCGGTCCCATTTTCCTTTGATGGCTGCTTTTCCGGTCACATTTTCCTTTGATGGCTGCTTTTCCGGTCCCATTTCACTTTGATGGCTGCTTTTCCGGTCCCATTTTCCTTTGATGGCTGCTTTTCCGGTCCCATTTCACTTTGATATCTGCTTTTCCGGTCCCATTTTCCTTTGATGGCTGCTTTTCCGGTCCCATTTTCCTTTGATGCCTGCTTTTCCGATCCCATTTTCCTTTGATGGCTGCTTTTCCGGTCCCATTTCACTTTGATGGCTGCTTTTCCGGTCCCATTTCACTTTGATGGCTGCTTTTCCGGTCCCAATTCACTTTGATGGCTGCTTTTCCGGTGCCATTTCACTTTGATGGCTGCTTTTCCGGTCCCATTTCCTTTGATGGCTGCTTTTCCGGTCCCATTTCACTCTGATGCCTGCTTTTCCGGTCCCATTCCACTTTGATGCCTGCTTTTCCGGTCCCATTTTCCTTTGATGGCTGCTTTTCCGGTCCCATTTCACTGATGGCTGCTTTTCCGGTCCCATTTTCCTTTGATGCCTGCTTTTCCGGTCCCATTTTACTTTGATGGCTGCTTTTCCGGTCCCATTTTCCTTTGATGTCTGCTTTTCCGGTCCCATTTTACTTTGATAGCTGCTTTTCCCGTCCCATTTTCCTTTGATGGCTGCTTTTCCGGTCCCATTTCACTTTGATGGCTGCTTTTCCGGTCCCATTTTCCTTTGATGGCTGCTTTTCCGGTCCCATTTCACTTTGATGGCTGGTTTTCTGGTCCCATTTCACTTTGATGGCTGCTTTTCCGGTCCCAATTCACTTTGATGGCTGCTTTTCCGGTGCCATTTCACTTTGATGGCTGCTTTTCCGGTCCCATTTCCTTTGATGGCTGCTTTTCCGGTCCCATTTCACTTTGATGGCTGCTTTTCCGGTCCCATTTTACTTTGATGACGGCTTTTCCGGTCCCATTTTACTTTGATGGCTGCTTTTCCGGTCCCATTTTAATTTGATGGCTGCTTTTCCGGTCCCATTTTACTTTGATGGCTGCTTTTCCGGTCCCATTTTCCTTTGATGGCTGCTTTTCCGGTCCCATTTTCCTTTGATGGCTGCTTTTCCGGTCCCATTTTACTTTGATGGCTGCTTTTCCGGTCCCATTTCACTTTGATGGCTGCTTTTCCTTTCCCATTTTACTTTAATGGCAGCTTTTCCGTCCCATTTTACTTTGATGGCTGCTTTTCTGGTTCCATACAGCAGGGGAACCCCACTCTCTACAGGACCTCCACTGTCGTTTTACCTTGTTCGTTCAGAGTATTTATCGTTTCATATCATTGTTAGTCTGGTCCCTTATCTTATTACCCGTAATATATACAGATGATTACCCGAATGTTATGGTAATAACATCATTCATTGCTTTGCTTCCTTATCATGTTTTGGAGGTGATGGTTCATGACGCGGTCACTGGAAAAGGATGAATACAGGGACTAATGACGGAAAAATGTGTCTACAGAGGGATCGCTGTCATTTCAATTTCCGATTTCCGCTTTACTCTATCTGGGGCGGAAAATATTTCCGCATCATTATCAAGGTTACTTACTTTACTTTGATGGCTGCTTTTCCGGTCCCATTTTACTTTGATCGCTGCTTTTCTGGTCCCATTTTACTTTGATGGCTGCTTTTCCGGTCCCATTTTACTTTGATGGCTGCTTTTCCGGTCCCATTTTACTTTGATGGCTGCTTTTCCGGTCCCATTTTACTCTGATGGCTGCTTTTCTGGTCCCATTTTACTTTGATGGCTGCTTTTCCGGTCCCATTTTACTTTGATGGCTGCTTTTCCGGTCCCATTTTACTTTGATGGCTGCTTTTCCGGTCCCATTTTACTTTGATGGCGGCTTTTCCAGTCCCATTTTACTTTGATGGCTGCTTTTCCGTCCTATTGTACTTTAATGGCTGCTTTTCCGGTCCCATTTTACTTTGATGGCTGCTTTTCCGGTCCCATTTTACTTTGATGGCTGCTTTTCCGGTCCCATTTTACTTTGATGGCTGCTTTTCCGGTCCCATTTTACTTTGATGGCTGCTTTTCCGTCCTTTTTTACTTTAATGGCTGCTTTTCCGGTCCCATTTTACTTTGATGGCTGATTTTCCGGTTCCATTTTACTTTGATGGCTGCTTTTCCGGTCCCATTTTACTTTGATGGCTGCTTTTCCGGTCCCATTTTACTTTGATGGCTGCTTTTCCGGTCCCATTTTACTTTGATGGCTGCTTTTCCGGTCCCATTTTACTTTGGTGGCGGCTTTTCCGGTCCCACTTTACTTTGATGGCTGCTTTTCCGGTCCCATTTTCCTTTGATGGCTGCTTTTCCGGTCCCATTTTCCTTTGATGGCTGCTTTTCCGGTCCCATTTTCCTTTGATGGCTGCTTTTCCGGTCCCATTTTCCTTTGGTGGCTGCTTTTCCGGTCACATTTTCCTTTGATGGCTGCTTTTCCGGTCCCATTTCACTTTGATGGCTGCTTTTCCGGTCCCATTTTCCTTTGATGGCTGCTTTTCCGGTCCCATTTCACTTTGATATCTGCTTTTCCGGTCCCATTTTCCTTTGATGGCTGCTTTTCCGGTCCCATTTTCCTTTGATGCCTGCTTTTCCGATCCCATTTTCCTTTGATGGCTGCTTTTCCGGTCCCATTTCACTTTGATGGCTGCTTTTCCGGTCCCATTTCACTTTGATGGCTGCTTTTCCGGTCCCAATTCACTTTGATGGCTGCTTTTCCGGTGCCATTTCACTTTGATGGCTGCTTTTCCGGTCCCATTTCCTTTGATGGCTGCTTTTCCGGTCCCATTTCACTCTGATGCCTGCTTTTCCGGTCCCATTCCACTTTGATGCCTGCTTTTCCGGTCCCATTTTCCTTTGATGGCTGCTTTTCCGGTCCCATTTCACTGATGGCTGCTTTTGCGGCCCCATTTTCCTTTGATGGCTGCTTTTCCGGTCCCATTTTACTTTGATGGCTGCTTTTCCGGTCCCATTTTCCTTTGATGGCTGCTTTTCCGGTCCCATTTTACTTTGATAGCTGCTTTTCCCGTCCCATTTTCCTTTGATGGCTGCTTTTCCGGTCCCATTTCACTTTGATGGCTGCTTTTCCGGTCCCATTTTCCTTTGATGGCTGCTTTTCCGGTCCCATTTCACTTTGATGGCTGGTTTTCTGGTCCCATTTCACTTTGATGGCTGCTTTTCCGGTCCCATTTCACTTTGATGGCTGCTTTTCTGGTCCCAATTTACTTTGATGGCTGCTTTTCCGGTCCCATTTCACTTTGATGGCTGCTTTTCCGGTCCCATTTCACTTTGATGGCTGCTTTTCCGGTCCCATTTTACTTTGATGACGGCTTTTCCGGTCCCATTTCACTTTGATGGCTGCTTTTCCGGTCCCATTTTAATTTGATGGCTGCTTTTCCGGTCCCATTTTCCTTTGATGGCTGCTTTTCCGGTCCCATTTTCCTTTGATGGCTGCTTTTCCGGTCCCATTTTCCTTTGATGGCTGCTTTTCCGGTCCCATTTTACTTTGAAAGCCTTAATGTCTTCATTCGAATGTTTCGTGGGAGCTTATTGTATTGTCTTTTCCTATAAATCTGTTTTATATTTATACTATGAAGTCTATGTTTTTATATCTGTTGATCTGTGTTGTATTTTGAACTAAAACTAACATAAATTTATAGAAATTGTGAGTATGACCAAGTTGTGGAATGATCTTCCTAATCGGGTAGTTGAATCAGTAGAACTTCAAAAGTTTAAAGTTGCAGCAAATGTTTTTATGTTGAACAGGCTTGCCTAAGTCCTTTTATCGTTTATAAATTAAA
>NW_027171973.1:45000-55000 GCF_036898095.1 Palaemon carinicauda
GTCACTGTGCTACCATTCGTCTTGAACAAACAATGAATATGTATTTGGAAATTTGTAGGTATGAGGCATTGCTATATTTATGTTCGTTGTAATTTTCAATATTTAAGCTTATATCTAAGATTTTTGTTTGTATTTGTGTAATAGAAAACGTTTGATGTTTGAAATATCTATTAATTATGATATCTATTGAACGATATTTTGACTACAAATTAGGAAAATCAAAATAAATTCATATATGCCGAAAATACTGATGTTTATAAACCTCAGCTGCAGTAAGACATCCATATATAAAGCAGAGATGACAAATGAGTTGTTGGTGATTGCTTAAAATGCAGATAAATATAGTCTCAAATTCCCTAAAAAAATGTAAATGAGAAAGGGAGGAGGGGATAAGTGTGTATGTATATGTATCTGTGTATAATCTGCATGTGTGTGTGCACTACATAGATATATAAAAGATACAAATAAAGACACATGTTTGTATTTATAATTATATGTTTTCATAGCATTTTCACTGATATAGTTATCATTAGCAAGTCTTGATTGACTAATTTAAATTTTTTTTTTTTTCTCTCTCTCTCTCTCTCTCTCTCTCTCTCTCTCTCTCTCTCTCTCTCTCTCTCTCTCTCTCTCTCTCTCTCTCTCTACCTGATTTTACAAAAGGTTGTTGCAATTATGGCAATGGCAACAAAGGAAAGCAGAAATATATGGAGGAATACATTAACATCAGTAATACTTGCTTTATCTCCACAGGGAAAAAAAACTCAATTTGTGATGTGCAGTGAAGTATTCTCAAAAGAATCAATGACGCAATATAAGTTAAGACATCATTTGGAGTCGAAAAATGTAGAGTTCAGTAAAGAAAGCCTGGTGGTTTTCAAGAATAAGCATGTGGATCTGAAAAGAAATCTCGTCTTGACAGAGGTGGAAATTCCCAAGACATAGTAAATCTGTTATAATGGCGTTTTATATCGTATTTCTAAGAACTGGAAATAAAATGTCGAGGAATTAATTTTACCTTGTAATCATACTGGGCATCTACACTTGATCTATTCACATTAGAAAATGATGAATCAACATATGTAGGTAATCTTCCTCAGTTATTAGTTTATGTTCTATACATAAATTATGGCGATTTTGAGGTTGAATTACTTTCTTGCAGACCATTAGAAACAGCTAAAGCTGTGTTATATTAAAAAAATAGGATGTTTTCTTAAAAAAACAAGGATCGATGTGGGAAAATATCTGTGGCATGTGTACTGATGGAGCACCTTCTATGCTAGGTTGTAGATCTGGGTTTCAACAGAAGGTAAAGAATATTTCCCCGGAAGCTGTTGGAATTCATTGCATGATACATCGTCAAGTATTTTCTGCAAAAAACATTGCCAAAGATTTAAAAACTTATGCAATCACTTCATAAAGCAGTTAACTTTATAAATTCAAATGCATTGAACAATTGCTTGTTTGCTAAAGTGTGTCATAAAAAAAAATTAATCCTAAGCATGAAGTTCTGTTACAAACTGAAATAAGATAGCTACCAGAAGGCAATCCCTACCAGATATTTTTAGTTGAATACTTAGGCGAGAGAATTCTTATCTCAGCAAGGAAAAACAGAACTTTCAAGTTACTTAGCTTATATGAATAATTTGTCAAAAACTGCATACTTGGTAGTTTTATTCACAATTTTGAATTTACTTAATCTTCCACTCCAGGACGAAAATTTCGGCTTTCTTGATTTTGCAGAAAAACTGAATGCCCTCCAAATGAAGCTGGGGCTTTGGGAGTGATAAATGAAAGAGAAATTTGTACATGTTTTCCACATTAAATGGATTTGTTGAAGAAAATTATACTGACATTCCCTTCAAAAACAGTTTTCAAAGTTTGCTGATCCTACTTTTTGGAGACCTTAAAAGAGAAATTTAGCCAACATCTCCCAGAAAAGCGTCAGTTATCCCATACCTCAAATAAACCATTTGATACTACAATTAAAAATGTTCCTGAAAGGTATCAAAGGCAATTCGTTGATCTTATTAGATCTGGCAGTGCCAAAGCTGACTTTGATTCCCTAACAGAGATTCAGTTTTGGATAAAGCAGTTACGTCGATATCCAAATTTGGCTGAAGGTATGCTTAAATTGTTATGCCCTCCTCTTCGACATATGTGTGAGGTGACCTTCTCATCTTTACTTTTAATAAAGTTGATACTGAGAACTAATATCCATGCCGAAGATGAACTACGTTGTGCTGTATCGAAAAAATCACTGTGGATTGAGATAATGGCGATGGAAAAGAAGTTCCAACCATCACACGAAGAACATCACTGTTTATTATCAAGATAAGGCATGTGTTACTCATATCAATAACATTCTATTATGCAGTGAGTGTTATATAAAGAAATTATATCATTATATTATATGTAAGTGCATTTTTGGGGTTTTTCCTATTCAATGATACAGTATATCTTAATCAATTATATTTATTCTATTAAAAGAAAATATATATCCTTGATATTTGAGTGGGGTCGCAAAAAGTATAGTGAGGCTAAAATGGGGTCACCACTAGAAAAAGGTTGGGAACCACTGGTCTAATATATCTAGTAATTTTGCTTCTCTTTTAGCTCGGAAAAGTTTCCTGCTATCTGATTGGTTAGATTCATCTTGTCCAACCAATCAGTGAGCAGGAAACGTTTCCGAGCTAAGGCGCATTTGCACCGACTCGCAGGGGTGGTGTCCTTTTAGCTCGGAAAAGTTTCCTGCTATCTGATTGGTTAGAATTATCTTGTCCAACCAATCAGAGATCAGGAAACATTTCCGAGCTAAGGCGCATTTGCACCGACTCGCAGGGGTGGTGTCCTTTTAGCTCGGAAAAGTTTCCTGCTATCTAATTGGTTAGAATTATCTTCTCCAACCAATCAGCGAGCAGGAAACTTTTCCGAGCTAAGGCGCATTTGCACCGACTCGCAGTGGGGCCCTTTTAGCTCTGAAAAGTTTCCTGCTATGTGAATGGTTAGATTCATCTTGTCCAACCAATCAGCGAGCAGGAAACTTTTCCGAGCTAAGGCGCATTTGCACCGACTCGCAGCGGTGCCCTTTTAGCTCTGAAAAGTTTCCTGCTTTGTGATTGGTTAGAATTATCTTGTCCAACCAATCAGATAGCAGGAAACTTTTCCGAGCTAAAAGGACACCACCCCTGTGAGTCGGTGCAAATCTGCCTCACTACAAAGAATTGACTATAGTTTTGATTTTAGCTCATTGCATTAGAATAAAAATATTTGTATTCTTAAACATTTGAAGATGAACTCTTGGGTGGCAATGTGACTTTTAATCTCAAGAAATGTTACAGTGTTGAACTTAACATTACTTCAATAGTTTTGTCAAGTTATCTTGAGATTAACAATTTTCGCCGATAACTTGAAATGTAAACCTTTGCTGAGAGTAGATTGGACAAGGCACCAGCCGCCCGTTGAGATACTACCGGTAGAGTTATGGGGTCCTTTGACTGGCCAGACAGAACTTCATTGGATCCTTCTCTCTAGTTACGGATCTTTCCCTTTGCCTACACATACATCAGTTAGTCTGGCCTATTCTCTACAGATTCTCCTGTCCTCATACACCTCACAACACTGAGATTACTAAACAATTCTTCTTCACCCAAGGGGTTAACTACTGCACTTAAATTGTTCAGTGGCCACTTTCCTCTTGGTAAGGGTAAAAGAGACTTTAGGTATGGTAAGCAGCTCTTCTAGGAGAAGGACACTTCAAAATGAAACCATTGTTCTCAGATCTTGGGTAGTGCCATAGCCTCTGTACCATGGTCTTTCACTGTGGTGGGTTAGAGTTCTCTTGCTTGAGGGTACACTCGGGCACACTGTTCTATCTAGTTTCTCTTCCTATTGTTTTGTTAAAGTTTTTATAGTTTATATAGGAAATATTTATTTTGATGATGTTACTAATCTTGAAATATTTAATTTTTCCTTACTTCCTTTCCTTACTGGGCTATTTTCCCTGTTGGGGCCCCTGGGCTTTTAGCATCCTGCTTTTCAGTTAAGGCTGTAGCTTAGCATTTTATAATAATAATAATAATAATAATAATAATAATAATAATAATAATAATAATAGTAATAATAATATGTTTTGTTGTCTATATCATATTGACCTAATCAATATTGATTGGGTCTCTGGTAAAATGTAATTAAAACTTCTCCTGATAAAACTATTATATCTTTAATGATAAATAGAATCAGCACAGAAAATTTTCACTAGGAATATTATTACTTAAAGAAATACATTGTTTACAAATTCAGTTTTGTGAACTGAAATTTATTGTTTATAATAAACTAAAAGGAAAAGTACATAGATATCACTAATAGAGTATACAACATAAGAAGGTAGTGGATAACGTACCAAGGAAACAGATAGATGGGCATAGCGAAGCTAAACGTTATCAGACCTTACTTCAATATATCTCAAGATATAGCAAGAATCATTTGGGGGGAAAAAGTGGGTGTCTATCAGTGATGGGCTCTGGGTCATGTGCTGTTAAGGGAGGTCACAATTTGATATTTAAAAGTAGTCTAGAATAGTGAAATATAGTCAATAGGTCTAAAGACCATTAAAGTTACCCTTGTCTATTGTGCATGATAATTAAATCAGAAATTTTTTAAGAAAGGGTTATTTATAATATACCTAAACACGTGACTTTAATGCACTCAGCCCCAAATTTATTTATTTTAATGTTGTTATTGTTCTTAATATTTTATTTTTCCTTGTTTCCTTTCCTCACTGGGCTAATTTCCCTGTTGGGGCCCCTGGGCTTATAGCATCTTGCTTTTCCAACTAGGGTCGTAGCTTAGGAACTACTACTACTACTACTACTACTACTACTAATAATAATAGTAATGGTAATAATAATAATAATATGATACTGCTACTACTACTGCTACTAATAATAATAATGATACTACTACTACTACTACTACTACTACTACTACTACTAATAATAATAATAATAATAATAATAAATAGTTTATGATTTCAAATTAACTATGGTTTCGAATTAAGACATAATGGGATTTTTTAAAATGCTATTTATGAGTCAATACAAAAATAAAATAAACTTGAACCATTTGTTTACTGGAAGGGATAAGAATTCACATTGACCTAAAGTCCATTTCTTTTATCAATGCAGATTTGCACCGAATCGCTGCGGTGCCCTTTTAGTTCGGAAAAGTTTCTTGCTATCTGATTGGTTAGAATTATCTTGTCCAACCAATCAGGGATAAGAATTCACATTGAACTTACTCTACGTATTTGTAATTAAAATGGGTTTGACACCAAAGCTTGTGACTATCATAGATTTATGTTTAAATGTTGGATTGTAAATCGTGTTTGACCTTTGAGTAAAAGGAACATCGTAGGAAATTTGTAAAAAGCAAAATAATAAATGATGAAACATGAAAATAAAGGTAACTGATAATATAAATATTTTGCACCAATATGGCGAGTTTAATAGTCAAATTTTTGTCTTGAAAACCCCATGTTTAAGTCAAAATTTCTTTTGAAAACCCCAAGTTTAACAGTCAAACTTATTCTTTCTTGAAAACCGCAAGTTTAAGGCAAATTTTCTTTTGAAAACCCCAAGTTTAACAGTCAAATCTTTGTCTTGAAAACACCAAGTTTAACAGTCAAATCTTTGTCTTGAAAACACCAAGTTTAAGGCAAAATTTCTTTTGAAAACCCCAAATTTAGCAGTCAAATTTTTGTCTTGAAAACCCAAAGTTTAACAATCAATCTTTTTTTCTTGAAAACCCCAAGTTTAACAGTCAAACTTTTTTCTTGAAAACTCCAAGTTTAACAGTCAAACATTTTTTCTTGAAAACCCCAAGTTTAACAATCAAACTTTTTTCTTGAAAACCCCAAGTTTAACTTTCAAACTTTGTTCTTGAAAACCCCAAGTTTAACAATCAAACTTTGTTCTTGAAAACCCCAAGTTTAACAATCAAACTTTTTTCTTGAAAACCCCAAGTTTAACAGTCAAACTTTTTTCTTGAAAACCCCAAGTTTAACAGTCAAACATTTTTTCTTGAAAACCCCAAGTTTAACAATCAAACTTTTTTCTTGAAAACCCCAAGTTTAACATTCAAACTTTGTTCTTGAAAACCCCAAGTTTAACAATCAAACTTTGTTCTTGAAACCCCCAAGTTTAACAATAAAACTTATTTTTCTTGAAAACCCAGAGTTTAAGTCAAAATTTCTTTAGAAAACCTCAAGTTTAACAATCAAACTTTTTCTTGAAAACCTCAAGTTCAACAATCAAACTTTTTTTTCTTGAAAACCCAGAGTTTAAGTCAAAATTTCTTTTGAAAACCCCAAGTTTAACAGTCAAACTTTTTTTTCTTGAAAACCCCAAGTTTAACATTCAAACTTTTTTTCTTGAAAACCCCAAGTTTAACAATCAAACTTTTTCTTGAAAACCCAAAGATTAACAATCAAACTTTTTCTTGAAAACCCCAAGTTTAACAATCAAACTTTTTCTTGAAAACCCCAAGTTTAACAATCAAACTTTTTTTCTTGAAAACCCAAAGTTTAACAATCAAACTTTTCTCTTGAAAACCCCAAGTTTAACAATCAAACTTTTTTCTTGAAAACCCAAAGTTTAACAATCAAACTTTTTTCTTGAAAACCAAAAGTTTAACAATCAAACTTTTTTTCTTGAAAACCCAAAGTTTAACAATCAAACTTTTTCTTGAAAACCCCAAGTTTAACAATCAAACTTTTTTCTTGAAAACCCAAAGTTTAACAATCAAACTTTTTCTTGAAAACCCCAAGTTTAACAATCAAACTTTTTTTTCTTGAAAACCCAGAGTTTAAGTCAAAATTTCTTTATAAAACCTCAAGTTTAACTATCAAACTTTTTCTTGAAAATCCAAAGTTTAACAATCAAACTTTTTCTTGAAACCCCCAAGCTTAACAGTCGAACGTTTTTCTTGAAAATTTCAAGTTTAAGACAAAATTTCCTTTGAAAACCCCGAGTTTAACAATCAAACTTTTTTTTCTTGAAAACCCAATGTTTAACAATCAAAATTTTTTCTTGAAAACCCAAAGTTTAACAATCAAACTTTTTTCTTGAAAACCCAAAGTTTAACAATCAAACGTTTTTCTTGAAAACCCAAAGTTTATCAGTCAAACTTTTTTCTTGAAAACCCAAAGTTTAACAATCAAACTTTTTTCTTGAAAACCCAAAGTTTATCAGTCAAACTTTTTTCTTGAAAACCCCAAGTTTATCAGTCAAACTTTTTCTTGAAACCACCCAAAGTTTAACAATCAAACTTTTTTATTGAAAACCCCAAGTTTATCAGTCAAACTTTTTCTTGAAACCCAAAGTTTAACAATCAAACTTTTCTTGAAAACCCCACGTTTAACAATCAAACTTTTTTTTCTTGAAAATCCCAGGTTTTAACAATCAAACTTTTTTTTTTTCTTAAAAACCCAGAGTTTAAGTCAAAATTTCTTAAGAAAACCTCAAGTTTAGCAATCAATTTTTTTTTTCTTGAAAACCCAAAGTTTAACAATCAGACTTTTTTCTTGAAAACCCCAACTTTAAAAATCAAACTTTTTTTTTCTTAAAAACCCCAAGTTTGACAATCAAACTTTTCTTCTTGAAAACCCAAAGTTTAACAATCAAACTTTTTTCTTTAAAATCCCAAGTTTAACAATAAAACTTTCTTGAAAACCCCAAGTTTAACAATCAAACTTTTTTTTTGAAGACCCCAAGTTTAATAATCAAACTTTTCTTGAAAACCCAAAGTTTAACAATCAAACTTTTTTCTTGAAAACCCAAAGTTTAACAATCAAACTTTTTTTTCTTGAAAACCCAAAGTTTAACAATCAAACTTTTCTTGAAAACCCAAAGTTTAACAATCAAACTTTTCTTGAAAACCCAAAGTTTAACAATCAAACTTTTCTTGAAAACCCAAAGTTTAACCATCAAACTTTTCTTGAAAACCCAAAGTTTAACAATCAAACTTTTTTTCGTGAAAACCCCAAGTTTAACAATCAAAATTTTCTTGAAAACCCAAAGTTTAACAATCAAACTTTTCTTGAAAACCCAAAGTTTAACAATCAAATTTTTTTTTCTTGAAAACCCCAAGTTTAACAATCAAACTTTTCTTGAAAACCCAAAGTTTAACAATCAAACTTTTCTTGAAAACCCAAAGTTTAACAATCAAACTTTTCTTGAAAACCCAAAGTTTAACCATCAAACTTTTGTTCTTGAAAACCCAAAGTTTAACAATCAAATTTTTCTTGAAAATCCCAAGTTTAACAATCAAACTTTTCTTGAAAACCCAAAGTTTAACAATCAAACTTTTCTTGAAAACCCAAAGTTTAACAATCAAACTTTTTTTGAAAACCCAAAGTTTAACAATCAAACTTTTTTTCTTGAAAACCCGAAGTTTAACAATCAAACTTTTCTTGAAAACCCAAAGTTTAACAATCAAACTTTTCTTGTAAACCCCAAGTTTAACAATCAAACTTTTTTCTTGAAAACCCCAAGTTTCACAATCAAACTTTTCTTGAAAACCCAAAGTTTAACAATCAAACTTTTCTTGAAAACCCAAAGTTTAACAATCAAACTTTTTCTTGAAAACCCCAAGTTCAACAATCAAACTTTTTCTTGAAAACCCAAAGTTTAACAATCAAACTTTTTCTTGAAAACCCCAAGTTCAACAATCAAACTTTTTCTTGAAAACCCAAAGTTTAACAATCAAACTTTTTCTTGAAAATCCCAAGTTTAACAATCAAACTTTTTTTTCTTGAAAACCCCATTTAACAATCAAACTTTTTTCTTGAAAACCCCAAGTTTAACAATCAAACTTTTTTTTCTTGAAAACCCCATTTAACAATCAAACTTTTTTCTTGAAAACCCCAAGTTTAACAATCAAACTTTTTTATTGAAAACCCAAAGTTTAACAATCAAACTTTTTCTTGAAAACCCAATGTTTAACAATCAAACTTTTTTTCTTGAAAACCCAAAGTTTAACAATCAAACTTTTTCTTGAAAACCCAAAGATTAACAATCAAACTTTTTTCTTGAAAACCCCAAGTTTAACAATCAAACTTTTTCTTGAAAACCCCAAGTTTAACAATCAAACTTTTTTCTTGAAAACCCAAAGTTTAACAATCAAACTTTTTTCTTGAAAACCCAAAGTTTAACAGTCAAACATTTTTCTTGAAAACCCAAAGTTTAACAATCAAACCTTTTTTTCTGGAAAACCCCAAGTTTAACAATCAAACTTTTTCTTGAAAACTTCAAGTTTAAGAATAAATTTCTTTAGAAAACCTCAAGTTTAACAGTCAAACTTTTTCTTGAAACCCAAAGTTTAACAATCAAACTTTTTCTTGAAAACCCCAAGTTTAACAATCAAACTTTTTCTTGAAAACCCCAAGTTTAACAATCAAACTTTTCTTCTTGAAAACCCAAAGTTTAACAATCAAATTTTTTTTTCTTGAAAACCCAGAGTTTAAGTCAAAATTTCTTTAGAAAACCTCAAGTTTAACAATCAAACTTTTTCTTGAAAACCCCAAGTTTAACAGTCAAACTTTTTCTTGAAAACCTCAAGTTTAACAGTCAAACTTTTTCTTGAAAACCCCAAGTTTAACAGTCAAACTTTTTCTTGAAAATCCCAAGTTTAACAGTCAAACGTTTTCTTGAAAACCCCAAGTTTAACAGTCAAACTTTTTCTTGAAAACCCCAAGTTTAACAATCAAACTTTTTCTTGAAAACCCCAAGTTTAACAGTCAAACTTTTTCTTGAAAACCCAAAGTTTAACAATCAAACTTTTTCTTGAAAACCCCAAGTTTAACAATCAAACTTTTTCTTGAAATCCCCAAGTTTAACAATCAAACTTTTCTTCTTGAAAACCCAAAGTTTAACAATCAAATTTTTTTCTTGAAAACCCAGAGTTTAAGTCAAAATTTCTTTTGAAAACCCAAAGTTTAACA
>NW_027171973.1:60000-62500 GCF_036898095.1 Palaemon carinicauda
ATATCTTCATGGTTATAAACTAATACAGCAGCTAATAAAGGCTTTTATATAAGATGAATATCTTTTATGTATGAAATGGCAATTTTTATTGCCCTACCACAGAAGGCCTTTCTCCTTCATAGTAGAATAAGAAAAGGAGGCACTGGGAAGATCTTGTTGGTATGGTCATTAGATGGGCTGTTATTATTATTATTATTATTATTTATTATTATTATTAATATTATTATTATTTATTATTATTATTTATTATCCTTTTCATTATCATCAGCATTATTATTATTATTATTATTATTAGTATTATTGTTGTTGTTGTTGTTGTTGTTGTTGTTGTTGTTATTATCATTATATTTATAATTATTATTATTATTATTATTATTATTATTATTATATTTATAATTATTATTATTATTATTATTATTATTATTATTATTATTATTAGCCAAGCTATAACCCTCGTTGGAAAAGCAAGATGCTATAAGCCCAAGGGCTCCAACAGGGAAAAATAGCCCAGTGAGGAAAGGAAAGAGGAAAATAAATAAATGATGAGAACAAATTAACAATAAATCATTCTAAAAACAGTAACAACGTCAAAACAGATATGTCATATATGAAATATAAAAAGACTTATGTCAGCCTGTTCAACATAAAAACATTTGCTGCAACTTTGAACTTTTGAAGTTCAACTGATTCATAGACTTAGATGAAGACTGTTCTTACTCATCTTGGAATTTACCACCTCTGATAGGCTTAGATTTTGAAAGGTAGGTAATATATTCAATTTCTTTTAATGAGGCGCATTTGCACTGACTGGCAGCGGGTGCCCTTTTAGCTCGGAAAAAAAAAAATTTCCTGCTATCTGATTGGTTAGAATGATCTTGTCCAACCAATCAGCGATCAGGAAACTTTTAAAATTTCCTGCTCTCTGATTGGTTACAATGATCTTGTCCAACCAATCAGCGAGCAGGAAACTTTTAAAATTTCCTGCTCTCTGATTGGTTACAATGATCTTGTCCAACCAATCAGCGAGCAGGAAACTTTTAAAATTTCCTGCTCTCTGATTGGTTACAATGATCTTGTCCAACCAATCAGCGAGCAGGAAACTTTTAAAGTTTCCTGCTCTCTGATTGGTTAGAATGATCTTGTCCAACCAATCAGCGAGCAGGAAACTTTTAAAGTTTCCTGCTCTCTGATTGGTTAGAATGATCTTGTCCAACCAATCAGCGAGCAGGAAACTTTTAAAATTTCCAGCTCTCTGATTGGTTAGAATGATCTTGTCCAACCAATCAGCGAGCAGGAAAATTTTTCCAAGTTGAAAGGGCACCTCTGCGAGTCGGTGCAAATCTACCTCACTGAAAAGAATTGACTATAGGTAACTCTATCAATTTTGCAAGAAGCTTTTCCACGAATCATAGGCGTTATACCTTTGGGATACGGAAAATAAGAAACAGACTTACATATACAGTTTGTAAATTTTGAAAATGTTTATAGAAAAATATGGGTAGAATACATGAACTCGTTTCTGGGGTCTACATGGGGGTAATTTTAAGATTATTTTGAATCACTTATAACAAGTAATTAATATCGTTTTTCTTAACTGGCAATACACCAGACCATGAAAATAAAATCAAGCAGTTCAGAGGAAAATATTCGCATAAGTTAATAGTAAATTGTAAATTGTAATAGTAAAAAGGATGAATATTTACCCCCAAACACATTTCCTTAACGATTATTATACTCCCGTAAAAAAGAGGAATTTTACGCACGCAATCATTAAAAATAAAACTTAAACACTGACGCTATTCGCAATAAGTTACTCGGAAGGGAATTTCATCAGCGAGTGACGTCACTTCCGGCAATGATGAAGATCGGAGCTATGCACGATTTGCGAAGCACACACACACACACACGAACACACACCGAGTTGCATCACTTTCTAGTGGCTCTTTAATTACGGGATTATAATCGCCATGAGAAAGGAAGTACTTTCAAAATACTTATACTTAGAGTTTCTCGTAAAAATGAGAGAATACAACACACACTGGTACATTCATAATTTCAAGCCCTAGTTCCACAACATTAGTCCCTCCACATACCTACACAAACTGGGAAATTCATTCCCTAGTTCCAGAACATTAGTCCCTCCACATACCTACACAAACTGGTACATTCAACTCCTAGTTCCACAACATTAGTCCCTCCACATACCTACACAAACTGGGAAATTCATTCCCTAGTTCCACAACATTAGTCCCTCCACATACCTACACAAACTGATACATTTATCCCCTAGTTCCACAACATTAGTCCCTCAACATACCTACACAAACTGATACATTTATCCCCTAGTTCCACAACATTAGTCCCTCAACATACCTACACAAACTGATACATTTATCCCCTAGTTCCACAACATTAGTCCCTCCACATACCTACACAAACTGGTACATTCATCCCCTAGTTCCTCAACATTAGTCCCTACCTACACAAACGGGTGCATTTA
>NW_027171973.1:70000-80000 GCF_036898095.1 Palaemon carinicauda
CCAACCGGGAGGCCCATTGAACCCCTCCAAAAACCTCATGATATTGTAGGATAATTTTCCGACAGAATTTTCACTCCAAATCTGCAACGTTCCTAGATTCCACGAGAAGAGATTTTTAAACTGTGACTTGGTCGATTCTGGTATGGTTATTAGGTCGATGCTAAACACCAAATGTTTCGTTCATAAAAAGTAGGAAAATAACCAAGAATTAAATGTGGGACAGTCCTACTCCTCGCTTCTACTTTCACTTCGAAATAATGAAGTTTCTCTTTCCATATCTCTCTACGTATTATCCTTTCTCTCGTCTCTCTATAGCACAAGAGTACTTCTCTTTCCATATCTTCTATCTATGTATTATCCTTTTCTCTCTTTCCTCTCTATAGCACAAGAGTACTTCTCTTTCCATATCTTCTATCTACGTATTATCCTTTCTCTCTTTCCTCTATAGCACAAGAGTACTTCTCTTCCCGTATCTTCTATCTATGTATTATCCTTTCTCTCGTCTCTCTATAACACAAGAGTACTTCTCTTTCCAAATCTTCTATCTATGTATTATCTTTTCTCTCTTTCTTCTCTATAGCGCAATAATACTTCTCTTTCCATATCTTCTATCTACGTATTATCCTTTCTCCCGTTCCTCTCTATAGCACAAGAGTACTTCTTTTCTTATATCTTCTATCTATGTATTATCCTTTCTCTCTTTCCTCTCTATAACACAAGAGTATTTCTCTTTCCATATCTTCTATGTATTATCCTTTTCTCTTTCCTCTCTATAGCACAAGAGTACTTCTCATTCCATATCTTCTATCTACGTATTATCCTTTCTCTCGTTCCTCTCTATAGCACAAGAGTACTTCTCTTTCCGTATCTTCTATCTATGTATTATCCTTTCTCTCTTTCCTCTCTATAGCACAAGAGTACTTCTCTTTCCATATCTTCTATCTATGTATTATCCTTTCTCTCGTCTCTCTATAGCATAAGAGTACTTCTCTTTCCTTATCTTCTATCTTCGTATTATCCTTTCTCTCGTTCCTCTCTATAGCATAAGAGTACTTCTCTTTCCTTATCTTCTATCTTCGTATTATCCTTTCTCTCGTTCCTCTCTATAGCACGAGAGTACTTCTCTTTCCATATCTTCTATGTATTATCATTTCTCTCGTTCCTCTCTATAGCACAAGAGTACTTCTCTTCCCATATCTTCTATCTACGTATTATCCTTTCTCTCTTTCTTCTCTATAGCGCAAGAATACTTCTCTTTCCATATCTTCTATCTATGTATTATCCTTTCTCCCGTTCCTCTCTATAGCACAAGAGTACTTCTTTTCTTATATCTTCTATCTATGTATTATCCTTTCTCTCTTTCCTCTCTATAGCACAAGAGTACTTCTCTTCCCATATCTTCTATCAATGTATTATCATTTTCTCTCTTTCCTCTCTATATCACAGGAGTACTTCTATTTCCATATCTTCTATCTATGTATTATCCTTTCTCTCTTTCCTCTCTATACCACAAGAGTACTTCTCTTCCCATATCTTCTATGTATTATCCTTTTCTCTTTCCTCTCTATAGCACAAGAGTACTTCTCTTTCCATATCTTCTATCTACGTATTATCCTTTCTCTCTTTCCTCTCTATAGCACAAGAGTACTTCTCTTCCCATATCTTCTATCAATGTATTATCATTTTCTCTCTTTCCTCTCTATATCACAGGAGTACTTCTATTTCCATATCTTCTATCTATGTATTATCCTTTCTCTCTTTCCTCTCTATACCACAAGAGTACTTCTCTTCCCATATCTTCTATCTATGTATTATCCTTTCTCTCGTCTCTCTCTATAGCACAAGAGTACTTCTCTTTCCATATCTTCTATCTACGTATTATCCTTTCTCTCTTTCCTCTCTATAGCACAAGAGTACTTCTCTTTCCATATCTTCTATCTACGTATTATCCTTTCTCTCTTTCCTCTCTATAGCACAAGAGTACTTCTCTTTCCATATCTTCTATCTACGTATTATCCTTTCTCTCTTTCCTCTCTATAGCACAAGAGTACTTCTCTTTCCATATCTTCTATCTACGTATTATCCTTTCTCCAGTTCCTCTCTATAGCACAAGAGTACTTCTCTTCCCATATCTTCTATCTATGTATTATCCTTTCTCTCTTTCCTCTCTATAGAACAAGATTACTTCTCTTCCCATATCTTTTATCTATGTATTATCCTTTTCTCTCTTTCCTCTATAGCACAAGAGTACTTCTCTTTCTGTATCTTCTATCTATGTATTATCCTTTTCTCTCGTTCCTCTCTATAGCACAAGAGTACTTCTCTTTCCTTATCTTCTATCTTCGTATTATCCTTTCTCTCGTCTCTCTATAGCACAAGAGTACTTCTCTTACCATGTCTTCTATCTATGTATTATCCTTTCTCTCTTTCCTCTCTATAGCACAAGAGTACTTCTCTTTCCATGTCTTCTATCTATTTATTATCCTTTATCTCTTTCCTCTCTAGCACAAGAGTACTTCTCTTTCCATGTCTTCTATCTACGTATTATCCTTTCTCTCTTTCCTCTCTATAGCACAAGAGTACTTTTCTTTCCATATCTTCTATCTACGTATTATCCTTTCTCTCTTTCCTCTCTATAGCACAAGAGTACTTCTCTTTCCATGTCTTCTATCTATTTATTATCCTTTCTCTCTTTCCTCTCTATAGCACGGGACTACCGGCTTTTGCCTTGCCATTTTCATCGGTTCAGACAACTGGGCTTCTAATGAACGGAAAACCTTTGGCCGTCAATCACGAATAAGAAAGAGAGAGAGAGAGAGAGAGAGAGAGAGAGAGAGAGAGAGAGAGAGAGAGAGAGAGAGAGAGAGAGAGAGAGAGAGAGAGAGTATATCTAGTCCATCTTGATTTTCTACATAAGTATACAGTAGTATGCATAGTTGAATTAATTTTCCTTTTAGGCAAGCATTGGGAAAAAATGAATAAAAGAACGAAAATATTCATGAATAGAATTTAAATTTATATGGGAGAAAAATCGTAAATATGTATATACTATGTCACGGACCTCTTCTTCTTCTTCTTCTTCTTCTTTTTCTTCTTCTTCTTCTTCTTCTTCTTCTTTTCTGATAATTTTTCCTCCTTATCCTCTTCTTCTTCTTCTTCTTCTTCGTCTTCTTCTTTTCTGATTATTTTTCCTCCTCCTCTTCTTCTTCCTCTTCTTCTTTTCTGATTATTTTTCCTCCTCCTTTTCTTCTTCTTCTTCTTCTTCTTCTTCTTCTTCTTCTTCTCTGATTATTTTTCCTCCTCTTCTTCTTATTCTTCTTCTTCCTTTTTTCCTTCTAATTTTTTTTCTTCTTTTCTTCTTCTTCTTCTTCTTCTTCTTCTTCTTCTTCTTCTTCTTAGTTTTATTCTTCTTATTCTTATTCTTCTTCTTATCATTATTCTTCTTGGTCCTTCTCCTTGGGCGAACTCTCGGACCGATCCTGTTATCCCCCGAATTTCTCCATTAAACGAAAGAAGTTTAAATCTGGTTTTGCCCTTTTATAAAAACAGAACTAAACATTATTTTTTTTTACATGAAGATCCTTCTAAAAATTCTTACTTTACTCTGCCATTGTTACGCCCTGCGAGTTTCTTTTGTTTGATTTAAGAATAACTTTCCATTAGGGGTAATGTCTTCGGATGTAGGTGTGGGCAAGACACCTCAAAAGTTATGAAATTGACTCCATTATTATTATTATTATTATTATTATTATTATTATCATTATTATTATTATTATCATTATTATTATTATTACTTGCACCCTAGCAGTACCAGCTGAACTCGGTTGAGTCCCTTGTTAGGCTGGGAGGAACGTAGAGAGTAGAGGTCCCCTTTTTTTGTTTTTGTTTCATTTGTTGATGTCAGCTACCCCCCAAAATTGGGGGAAGTGCCTTGGTATATGTATGTATGTATGTATGTATGTATGTATTACTTGCTAGGCTACAACCCCAGTTTGGAAAAGCAGGATGCTATAGGCCCACCGGCCCCAACAGGGAAAATAGCCCAGTGAAGAAAGGAAACAAGGAAATATAAAGATATTTTAAAAGCAGTTAACCCCTTGGGTGAAGAAGAGTTGTTTTGGTAATCTCAGCGTAGCCAGGTGTATGAGGACAGAGGAGAATGTGTAAAGAATAGGCCAGACTATTCGGTGTATGCGTAGGCAAAGGGGAAAATGAACCGTAACCAGAGAGAAGGATCCAATGTAGTACTGTCTGGCCAGTGAATAAAAAACCATAACTCTCTAGCGGTAGTATTTCAGCGGGTGGGTGGTGCCCTGGTCAACCTACTACATATGAAAAAATTATGAAAATCTAAATTATTTCGACTATTACGCAATTTATATCCCATACGCTCATTTTCATCCAATCTAGTTCCGTTCGTTCTAGAGATATGTTGCTTAAAACACAGATACCTGAAACCATATAATTTTCACCTCGGGTTGTATCATATACAAGGAGAGAGAGAGAGAGAGAGAGAGAGAGAGAGAGAGAGAGAGAGAGAGAGAGAGAGAGAGATGTTGCTTAAAACACAGATACCTGAAATCATATAATTTTCACCTCAGGTTGTATCATATCATATACAAGGACAATGTGGCACATGGCATTCCTAAGGTAGCATGATAATTGTAGTACACACTTATTCAAATCGGGGAATAATTACCGTAACATTGAGAGAGAGAGAGAGAGAGAGAGAGAGAGAGAGAGAGAGAGAGAGAGAGAGAGAGAGAGAGTTTATCCTTAAATCTTAGGTAGATATATATTCCATCTTTTAAGAGAGAGAGAGAGAGAGAGAGAGAGAGAGAGAGAGAGAGAGAGAGAGAGAGAGATTTACCTTTAAATCTTTGGTAGATATATATTCCATTCTTAGAGAGAGAGAGAGAGAGAGAGAGATTATCTTTAAATCTTTGGTAGATATATATTCCATCCATATAGAGAGAGAGAGAGAGAGAGAGAGAGAGAGAGAGAGAGAGAGAGAGAGAGAGAGAGAGAGAGAGAGAGAGAGAGAGTTTACCTTTAAATCTTTGGTAGATATATATTCTATCCTTAGAGAGAGAGAGAGAGAGAGAGAGAGAGAGAGAGAGAGAGAGAGAGAGAGAGAGAGAGAGTTTACTTTTAAATCTTTGGTAGATATATATTCCATCCATAGAGAGAGAGAGAGAGAGAGAGAGAGAGAGAGAGAGAGAGAGAGAGAGAGAGAGAGAGAGAGAGTTTATCTTTAAATCTTTGGTAGATATATATTCCATCCTTAGAGAGAGAGAGAGAGAGAGTCGACACAACAAAAATGGCATTGCCAAGTGGTGTATGGCAATGAGCACCGACTACATATAGGGGCTCTTCACTTTCAACGCCATCATTTGCTACGCTCTCTCTCTCTGGCCTAACGTCACTCAACGCTCTTGCATAGAGGATCTCTTCTTCAAAGAGAGACAGGTGAGTCTCTTCTCTGTCTGTACTGTTATGTCTGTTTGGTGGTCTGTCTCCAAACTGGTGCCTTCCGATATGTTATCCGATTGAAACGTCATTGAGTGTATTGACTCTTAATAGGTGAAGTTTGTCGTGACATATATACACTTACTCAAACAGATTATATATATACGTGTGTGATATGTAAAATGAAGCATATATATACATTTATATATATACACACATCTATATATATCTATATATATATAAATGTATTTATATTCATTTATATATATCTATCTATCTATATATATATATATATATATATATATATATATATATATATATATATATATATATATATATATATATATACTGTATATATAATATATATATATATATATATATATATATATATATATATATATATTGAAAATCTTGTGCATGTTGATAGATCCATTTACTTAAAAAAATATCGTATAAACTAATACATATAAATTATTTACACACTGACATTTTGCTCTCTTTTCCAAAGGACAAAATAGAGAACAAACTATGAAGTCGCTGCTGTTGGCCCTGGGCTGCGTCGTTCTCCTGATGGGGAACGTGAGCCAGGGATTGGTCCTATGCCCCCAGTTCCCTCGCTGCTGCTACACGTCGACCTGCTGGGCTCTGTGCCCTTCGTGCAAGGAGGCCAGGTTCTTCGTGAACGGCATCAGACTGTTCCGAGTCCGCCAGGAGACGTGTCCCAACACCGAGAAGATCATCTACCCGGATCCTTACGTGGACCCCGAACATTATTACTATCCCGAGGAGATCTTCTGTTTCGAGGACTTCTAAATTCGTGGTTGTTTCTAGCGGCGCGCCCTTCCCTTCTCCTCTCTTGGCCTTTATCTCTCTGTCGTGCCCTTCGGAATATGGGGCCGATGGAAGGCAGCAGGACCACTTCGAAGGCTCCAAGATGGAAGGCAGCAGGGGCACTTCGAAGACTCCAAGATGGAAGGCAACAGGGCCACTTCGAAGACTCCAAGATGGAAGGCAGCAGGGCCACTTCGAAGACTCCAAGATGGAAGGCAACAGGGCCACTTCGAAGACTCCAAGATGGAAGGCAGCAGGGCCACTTCGAAGACTCCAAGATGGAAGGCAACAGGGCCACTTCGAAGACTCCAAGATGGAAGGCAACAGGGCCACTTCGAAGACTCCAAGATGGAAGGCAAGAGGGCCACTTCGAAGACTCCAAGATGGAAGGCAACAGGGCCACTTCGAAGACTCCAAGATGGAAGGCAACAGGGCCACTTCGAAGACTCCAAGATGGAAGGCAACAGGGCCACTTCGAAGACTCCAAGATGGAAGGCAACAGGGCCACTTCGAAGACTCCAAGATGGAAGGCAACTGGGCCACTTCGAAGACTCCAAGATGGAAGGCAGCAGGGCCACTTCGAAGGCTCCAAGATGGAAGGCAGCAGGGCCACTTCGAAGACTCCAAGATGGAAGGCAACAGGGCCACTTCAGGAGGGAGGAGAATAAGCAGGAAGAGATTTGAACGTTCAACTCCAATATTGAATGTTCCGCTTCTGGAGGTTTTTCCGTTTTTTCATCATGTCAGTGGTGATGTTTTCCAAGCCCTCGAGGTACTGTGTGTTCCTGTTTCGTTAAAAACATATTTAAAAACAAACAAACTCAGCTAGAGTTCTTTGTGACTTGTCTGAAGTCATTTGGATGACGTCGGCGTGTTTATAGTCATAATGACGCAACTGTTTTTGGATAAGAGATGAAGGAAAAAGATGACGAGCCAGATATCAATTGTGTTTACCTTTTAATCAAGTGCAAGTGGTGAAAGGATGATGCGTTTCTCTGCTTGAAAGATTGACTCTGAAGCAATTACGGAGTTTGTGAAGCTTGAGGACGTTTCAAAATTGACTGTGAAGCAATTACGGAGTTTGTGAAGCCCGAGGACGTTTCACGCCACGATTTTCATTTATATTAATGCTCTGGGAATGAAGAATCTCCTTCATTAAATGTTATTTGATGTGTGAAATTATACGGACAAAAGGAATTGATTAACTTAAGAATTATTTGTTGTGTGAAATTATACGGACAAAAGGAAATAATTAAATTGAGAATTATTTAATGTGTGAAATTATACGGACAAAAGGAATTAATTAAGTTAAGAATTATTTTATGTGAAATTATACGGACAAAAGGATATAATTAACTTAGAAATAAGTAAATCAAAGGTTTTCAAACATTTAAAAGCATTGAAGGTCCTCAAATATTGAAAAAAAAGGTCTTGTAACATTTCAAAAAAGAGACTACAAACTTTTAATTTTTTTTTTTTTAAAGGAAAATAAAGGTCTTCAAAAATATTTCATTCAATTGGAAAATAACAATTCCTGAAATTTGCATCATAGTCCAGTAAAGCTCAGCTAGAATCTGTCCTATCATACATTCATATATTACTTTTCAATATAATTTTTTTGATTACATATAAACAATTATATTGAAAAGTAATTTATGAATGTATGATAGGATAGTTGCTAGCTGGGTTTTAGTGGACTATGATACAGATAATTTATAGGAATTATTATTTTCCAATTGAATGAAACGTTTGAAGAACTTCATTTTTCTATTAAAAAAAAAAAAAAAAAAAAAAAACCTTCATCTTTTTAAAAAGTTTGTAGTCTCTTTTTATGAAATGTTACCAGAACTTATCTTTCTATTAATATTTGAGGACTTTTAATGTTTTTAAGTGTTTGAAAACCTTTTATTTATTTATTATGAAGTTAATTATTTCTTTTTGTAATCATTTGGCTTCCAAAATCTTATGTACGATTAAATTTTCTATATTTTTCAACGCAATCAAATCCCTTAGCATCACTCCCGGAAATAGTTCAAGATTCAGCTAGTCATTCGTCAATATTTGTTATGTACTCATTTGCATCGTTTGTTTAAACTCCATCATTATAAATACTATAGGTTTAAGTGTGGAACAATTGCTCTCATTGGGATCAGTGGAACCCCTGTCAAATGTGTTCCATTTAATGTCTCTATCATTTTAAACATTATAGGTTTAAGTGTGGAACAATTGCTCTCATTGGGATCGGTGGAACCGCTGTCAAATGTGTTCCATTTAATGTGTCCATCATTGTAAACATTATAGGTTTAAGTGTGGAACAATTACTCTCATTGGGATCAGTGGAACCGCTGTCAAACGTGTTCCATTTACTGTCTCCATCATTGTAAACATTATAGGTTCAAGTGTGGAACAATTGCTCTCATTGGGATCGGTGGAACCGCTGTCAAATGTGTTCCATGCAATGTCTTCATCATTGTAAACATTATAGGTTTAAGTGTGGAACAATCGCTCACTGGGATCAGTGGAACCGCTCTCAAACGTGTTCCATACGATGTGTCCCCGTTACTGTGGAAATGTAGTTAAGAATCCCAGTGAAGGATGGACAAAAAGCTTATTATTCTGAACAATGGTTCACGTTATTTGTGCAAGTACAATATTTATATGCAATATCATTTGTTCATTTGCTAAATCGATGCTTTGAGATTACGGTCTGTGTTTTCCAGAGAATAATAGCTATTGTGGTTCCTTCTTTGTTATAAGTTTGTTAAAGTTTTACCGTCAAAGGATCTCAATTTTTTTGTTGATTATTTTTATTCTAAGGTTTAAAAAACCCATTAATCTTTCATGTTTTTAAATGCTTTGTAAGGAATTTTCATTGTTATTCATATTATTTATTGTTTTTTATGAATAAAATACAATTTTCAAAATTTTTCACTATCCAAACACGCATTTGTCATAAATTAGTAAGTAACACCTGGCTTAATACTCTCTCTCTCTCTCTCTCTCTCTCTCTCTCTCTCTCTCTCTCTCTCTCTCTCTCTCTCTCTCTCTCTCTCTCTCTCTCTCTCTTCCCAATACAAGAGGTCGAAATTAAGAGAAGGACAAGCATGAGATGGAGAGCTTTTGGTAAACATAATGAGATTATGAAAAGTAAAATGACACTTTCTCTAGAAAGAAAACTTCTATCAGATGGTCCTACCATTATTAAATGATACACCAGAAACATGGAGCCTTACTAAAGCCTTAGAACATAAGCTAGTTACAGGCTCAGAGAACTATGGAAAGAATAGTGAGAGACGGGAAAATACAAGAAAGGATACGAGAGCAAACTGAAGTAGAGGATATTGCAACAATGTGTGTGAAAAAGAAAATGGACATGGGTAGGACATATAATGAAAAGGATAGTTAAAAGACCACTTTCCTCTTGGTAAGGGTAGAAGAGACTCTTTAGCTATGGCAAGCAGCTCTTCTAGGAGAAGGACATTCCGAAATCAAACCATTGTTCTCTGGCCTTGGGTAGTGACATAGCCTTTGTACCATGGTCTCTCACTGTCTTGGGATAGAGTTCTTATGCTTGAGGGTACACTCAGGCATACTATTCTATTTCTCTTCCTCTTGTTTTGTTAAAGTTTTTATACTTTATATAGGAAATATTTATTTCAATGCTGTTACTATTCTTGAAATACTTTATTCTTCCTTGTTT